>NC_068939.1:97412343-97652343 GCF_016801865.2 Culex pipiens pallens
ACAAATGACTAATACAAAAAAACACAAAAAGAAATGGACAAGAAAACAAGGTATTTTGCAGTTGATACAGCACCCAGCCTTGCCAATTTTAACCTTCCCTTGGTATTAAAAAAAAATCACACATAAGGTATTGGGGTCCTTTTCGACCCCAAACTTAAAAAAATGGTCAAAAATCCAGTTTTTGACCGATTCCGGTTCTTTTGGTCACAAATGAAAGCTTAAAACGTCCCCTTTCCGAAACCGACCTGGAAACCCGGATTTGGTCACTGTGGCCACCGGGAATCGGCTACAACCGAAAAATGGCCTTTTTGAGACCCCAACTTTGACGACCTGTATCTCCGGCAAATGTCAACCAATCAGGATGCTCTGGGTTGCATTAGACAGGTATTGACCTGTACTTTGACCACAAATATTAATATCAGGGCCAGGTGACCTACCGGTTCCGGAAATCCGGAACATCCGAAAAGTTCATGTTTTACTGTTATCACATATCACATATCACATATCACATATATGTGATACCAATACTCTCATGATAGTTGAAATTGATCCATAAAACTAACTAAAAACACAATCCACGATTGCCAGAACCACTCTGGAGTGTTAGTGGCCACTTCCGGGTAACCTGGAACCGGTGCCCGATGAACGGCCAACTTGACTTTTTTGGTGAAAACCCATCATGTTGCATATCAAACTTCATGAAATTGAAAGATATGTCCATTTTTGGTAATACCGTTGTTCCCTGATCCATTCTGGCCATTCTGGAACTGGTTCCCGGTGGCCCCTTGGGGACATTCCCGGAATATGAGAGAAACCCTATCATCCGACATATCAAACTTCATGAAATTGAAAGATATGTCAATCTACGGTCATGCCGTTGCTCGCTGATCCATTCTGGCCAATCTGGAACCGGTTCCCGGTGGCCCCTTGGGGACACTTCCGGAATATGAGAGAAACCCTATCATCCGACATATCAAACTTAATGAAATTGTTAGATATGTCAAGTTACGGTCATGCCGTTGTTCGCTAATCCATTTTGGAAATGGTTCCCGGTGGCCCCTTGGGGACAATCCCGGAATATGAGAGAAATCCTATTATCCGACATATCAAACTTTATGACATTGATAGATATGTCAAGTTACGGTCATGCCGTTGTTCGCTGACCCATTCTGGCCATTCTGGAACTGGTTACCGGTAGCCCCTTTGGGACACTCTCGGAATATGAGAGAAACCCCATCATCCGACATATATAACACTTCATGAAATTGAAAAATGTGTCAATAAACGGTCATTCCAGTTTTCGCTTATGCATTCTGGCAATTCTGGAACAGGTTCCCGGTGGCCCCTTGGTGACACTTCCGGAAAATGAGAGAAACCCTACTATCCGACGAATCAAACTTCATGAAATTCATGGATATGTCAACCAAAGGTCAGCGAACAATTGCATGACCGTAGGTTGACGTAGTTTTCAATTTCATGAAGTTTGATATGTCTGATGGTAGGGTTACTTTCATATTCCAGAAGTGTCCCCAAGGAGCCACTGGTAACCGGTTCCAAATTGGCCAGGATGGGTCAGCTAACAATAGCATAACCGTAGATTGACATATCTTTCAATTTCATGAAGCTTGATATGTCGGATGATAGGGTTTCGCTCATATTCCGGAAGTGTTCCAAGGGGCCACCGGTAACCGGTTCCAGATTGGCCGGAATGGATAAGCGATCAATGGCATGACCGTAGATTGACATATCTTTTATTTTCATGAAGTTTGATATGTCGGATGATAGGGTTTGTCTCATATTCTGGAAGTGTCCCCAAGGGGCCACCGGTAACCGGTTCCATGATGGCCGAATGGGCGGTGATCATCGGCATGACCGTTTATTGACATACCTTTCAATTTTATGAAGTTTGATATGTCGGATGATAGGGTTTCTCTCATATTCCGGGAATGTCCCCAAGGGGCCACCGGGAACCAGTTCCAGAATGGCCAGAATGGATCAGGGAACAACGGCATAACCGTAGATTGACATATCTTTCAATTTCATGAAGTTTGATATGTCGGATGATAGGGTTTCTCTCATATTCCGGAAGTGTCCCCAAGGGGCCACCGGGAACCGGTTCCAGATTGGCCAGAATGGATCAGCGAGCAACGGCATGACCGTAGATTGACATATCTTTCAATTTCATGAAGTTTGATATGTCGGATGACAGGGTTTCTCTCATATTCCGGAATTGTCCCCAAGGGGCCACCGCGAACCGGTTCCAGATTGGCCAGAATGGATCAGCGAGCAACGGCATGACCGTAGATTGACATACCTTTCAATTCCATGAAGTTTGATATGTCGGATGATAGGGTTTCTCTCATATTCCGGAAGTGTCCCCAAGGGGTCACCGGTAACCGGTTCCAGATTGGCCTGGATGGCTCAGCGAACAACGGTATTACCAAAGATGGACATATCTTTCAATTTCATGGAGTTTGATGTGCAACATGATGGGTTTTCACCAAAAAAGTCAAGTTGGCCGTTCATCGGGTACCCGGAAACCGGTTCCAGGTTACCCGGAAGTGGCCACCAACACTCCAGAGTGGTTCTGGCAATCGTGTATTGTGTTTTTAGTAAGTTTTATGGATCAATTTCAACTATCATGAGAGTATTGGTATCACATATATGTGAAAAACAGTAAAACATGAACTTTTCGGATGTTCCGGATTTCCGGAACCGGTAGGTCACCTGGCCCTGATATTAATATTTGTGGTCAAAGTACAGGTCAATACCTGTCTAATGCAACCCAGAGCATCCTGATTGGTTGACATTTGCCGGAGATACAGGTCGTCAAAGTTGGGGTCTCAAAAAGGCCATTTTTCGGTTGTAGCCGATTCCCGGTGGCCACAGTGACCAAATCCGGGTTTCCAGGTCGGTTTCGGAAAGGGGACGTTCTAAGCTTTCATTTGTGACCAAAAGAACCGGAATCGGTCAAAAACTGGATTTTTGACATTTTTTTAAAGTTTGGGGTCGAAAAGGACCCCAATACCTTTAAAGTAACTTTTTTTATGGACGCTCCCCTAGGGGTCGTCCAAGGTTTGTTTGTTTTGTGAAATGTGTATTTATACTATAAATTTAATGTCAGAAAATTTCAAGGCTTTAGCATGTATATAGCAAAAGTTATGGCAAATTTAATTTTCAAAAAGGCCGAAAAAGACCCCAATACCGTAGGAAGGTTAAAGGGTCAGTCATACAATATTGGAATCTTTTATTGCTAACAGTTTGTTTCGGCAACTGAAATGCAATTTTGTCGAATCAAATATTTATAAAATAATTGGTTAGGAAATTTCATCATTTCAAAAATATACATGAGCTTTTTCAGAACATTGCGTTATCCAATCACAAATTCTTCGAGGATTCTTTCTTCGGACTGTAATTTGGTTATGTTCGATTTGATTTAGTAAGATTTAAAAATCTTAAGAGCGAGTTTTTCACCAATGTGTAACAGGTCGTATCGAGGTGCTCCGATTAGGATGAAACTTTCAGCGTTTTTTTGTCTATACATGATATGAACTCATGCCAAATATGAGCCCTCTACGACAAAGGAAAGTGGGGTAAAATGGGCTTTGAAGTTTGAGGTCCAAAAAACCTAAAAAATCTTAAAATTGCTCGCATTTCCGTAAAACTTCATCAATTCCAACTCTCTTAGATGCATTCGAAAGGTCTTTTAAAGTACTTCAAAATGTGCCATAGACATCCAGGATTGGTTCGACTTTTTCTCTTAGCTTTTGCAAATTACTGTCAAAAATTGATTTTTTTAAAACCTTAATATCTTTTTGCAACAGTCTCCAACTCCCATACTCCCATAGGTCAAAAGATAGGTAATTACATGGACTATAAGCCTATGGTATTAACTTTTTGGCCAATCGCAGTTTTTCTCATAGTTTTTCGATTTTTCTAGAACAAACATTTTACAACGTTAGTTTTTGGCCGGTAGGCCGCCATAGCGGCACTTTTTAGTCTGAATTTTGTCATATTCGGAATCCTCGGACAATTTCACGTAAGTTAGAAGTATTGGAGTTGTAAATTTGATTGGAAAAATTGCCATTAAGAATGAATTAAAATATTTTTTAACAATTTGTTTAATTAGGGGTAAAACAGGTTTTCGCCTACTTGATACAGCATTTGACGTATTGATCACAGGGTAAATAAGATCTATTTCTTTTTTCAAAAATGTTTTATTTAATTATATTTTAAATCAAATTTACAACTCCAATACTTATAACATACGTGAAATTGTCAAAATTGAGACCAAAAAGTGCCGCTATGACGGCCTACAGGGCAAAAACTAACGTTGCAAAATGTTTGTTCTAGAAAAATCGAAAAACTATGAGAAAAACTGCGATCGGCCAAAAAGTTATTTCCGTAGGCTTATAGTCCATGTAATTACCTATCTTTTGACCTATTGGAGTATGGGTGTTGGAGGCTGTTGCAAAAAGATATTAAGGTTTTAAAAAAATCAATTTTTGACAGTAATTTGCAAAAGCTAAGAGAAAAAGTCGAACCAATCCTGGATGTCTATGGCACATTTTGAAGTGCTTCAAAAGACCTTTCGAATGCATCTAAGAGAGTTAGAATTGATGAAGTTTTACGGAAATGCGAGCAATTTTAAGATTTTTTAGGTTTTTTGGACCTTAAACTTCAAAGCCCATTTTACCCCACTTCCCTTTGTCGTAGAGGGCTCATATTTGGCATGAGTTCATCTCATGTATAGACAAACAAACGCTGAAAGTTTCATCCAAATCGGAGCACCTCGATACGACCTCTAGAACAAACCGAGCAATATTTACAAATACTGCCTCTTAATAACAGTGTTGCTTTTCAAAAGGCTATACAGTCCAAATTTGACTATCCGAAGTTTCAATTATTCGAAGTTCGATTATCCGAAGGTTTGTATGAAACTTTGGAAAATCGAATCACGAACAAAATTTGTTTTCGTATTTTTTTTATTTTCTTGCTTGTAAAATCAAATTCGAGTTCTGCGACCCCATTTTAGGTAAATTTGAATGGTTCATTGCCCATTAAATAAAAAAAAATGTTTTTTTTTGCAATACACTCAACCCCCGGTGGTTGGTCACTTTTTCGTTTGACACTTTTTTAGTTTGTACCCCGTTGGTTGGTCAAATTCAAACTAAAAACTAACTTAATCCACCTATGTGGTTGGAGCCTTCCTCACTCATTACCATCAATGGCTGTACACAAACTTCATCTATTTTTTAGATCTGGATTAAAAAAGAACATAAATATCACTTAAGTGGCCACATCTTGAGACAGGGTTGGCAGATCTTCTATTTTTTGGACTCGATGGAAAGGTCTTTTGATAATCTTACCAACGATGGGTCGGATGTTGGTTCCGGACATAGTTTACATACATTTAAGTGAGATCCGGCTTCCAAAAAGTACATAAATATCACTTAAGTGGCCATATCTCGTGACAGGGTTGCCAAATCTTCAATGTTTTGGACTCGTTGGAAAGGTCTTTTGAACCTAACCAACGATGGGTTGGATGATGGACCCGAACATAGTTTACATACATTTAAGTGAGATCCGGCTTCCAAAAAGTACATAAATATCACTTAAGTGGCCATATCTCGAGACAGGGTTGCCAGATCTTCAATGTTGTGGACTCGATAGAAAGGTCATTTGATAACCTAACCAACGATGGGTCGGATGATGGACCCGGACATAGTTTACATACATTTAAGTGAGATCCGGCTTCCAAAAAGTACATAAATATCACTTAAGTGGCCATATCTCAAGACAGGGTTGCCAGATCTTCAATGTTTTGGACTCGTTGGAAAGGTCTTTTGATAACCTAACCAACGATGGGTCGGATGATGGACCCGGACATAGTTTACATACATTTAAGTGAGATCCGGATATATGTGAAAACACATTTTTATACATAACTTTTGAACTACTTATCGAAACTTCAATCTGTATAAAACTCGATCTATGGGACCCTAAACCAAGTCGAATGCAACAAGTTCGGGTCAAATCGGTTCAGCCAGTGCCGAGAAACATGAGCTAGTTTGTTGGTCACATACATACATACACACACACATACACACACACATACACACACACATACACACACACATACACACAGACATTTGTTCAGTTTTCGATTCTGAGTCGATATGTATACATGAAGGTGGGTCTGCGACGTTTTTATACAAAGTTCATTTTTAGAGCAGGATTATAGCCTTACCTCAGTGAGGAAGGCAAAAGTGACGAACTGTCACTTTTTACACGGCGCTCACGAATACTATCAAAACATACGTGAGGTAATGTGTGTGAACTCCGTGTAAAAGAGGTGTCAAACAAAAAAGTGACCCCGTTCGTTTGACAACAGTTGGTGTCAAACCATCGGGGTTGGAGTGTATTTCATCACACTATTTTGTCCGACATCTTGGATTTAAAAATTCTAAATCACTTTAGAGTAGTTTACGAGTCATACTAAAGCTCAACAATCAAAAATAAGACAACGAAAAAAAAAAAACAATTCTGAAGTGAAGTTGTCCCACGTTATGAGCTGAATGTGAAATTATTTTTTTTTTCATTTCAAAGGCAATTTTGCATTTCGAATACGAGCAGCTTTTATGTTTTTGACATTTGTATTAGCAATTTGCGTTTGTGTGTGTGTGTGTTTATTAGTGATTAGTGAAATGCTGATGGATATTAGATGGTCCAAATCATCGGCTGTTGGCTGCCAAGATATCAAAAATATATAGCTGAATTAAATAAAAGGAACAACTAGTTTCTTTGTATTCACAGTAATGCATTCAGCTTACACGCTACACGGAGAAAAAAGAATTCCCAAAATCGTGAACAAGCGTTCATGAAAATGGGAACCACGAACAAAGTGTTCAAATTTCATGATACGTTTTTCAAAATCGTACCATGGGATTTGAACACTTTGTTCGAGGTTCCCATTTTCATGAACGCTTGTTCACGATTTTGGGAATTCTTTTTTCTCCGTGTAGCCACCGCGCCACGAGGCCCTCCTGCTGTGTCACCTAGGCCTAAATGACAACAATGATAAATGTTCAAAACATAAAAATGTCTAGTTATAACAAAAAACTTCAATTTCAAAATGTCGATAATATGGGCTTGCAGTGCACAAAATTGCTTTTGACCAAAAGAAGTATAGGTGTTGCAGGCTGTTGCAAAAAGATATCGGTGTTATAAAAATAACTTTTTTTCAAAATAAATTTTGCAAAAGCTATGATAAAAAAATGATACCATGAAACCAGGATCTTTATTACACATTTTTTAAATGCTACAATTGCAATGCCAATTTTATACTTTTATATTTATTCAGTATAACGCAAATACGAGTACCTATTCCAAGATTTTTTATGTTTCTTGACCCACGAATTTCAATGCCAGTCTTGTGACCCACTCAAGGAAAACTCGCTATAAATATTTAAGGCTAGGTCCAAAACAGGTTAACTAACGTTTAGCACCCTTGAACATGAATAGCGAAAAAGATTGTCAAAGAATGAAATCGTTTATTTTTGTTAAACTAAATTTATGTATTTTAATCCTAACTTTTTGTGCATTATTAAAGTAGGTGTTTGGCGGCTATCATTTGACATTTACCATCAGACGCAAGTTATGGTGCAAATTTAGTCACCATCAGAAACCCACTGGAGTTGTGCAATAAAATAACCACACGGAAAATGCTTATATGCAAATTGTCGCGAAGCATGCATGTCCGCCCTTCCCGTTAAACGCTCTGCCATGTCAGTTTTGAAGGGCAATTCTAATTCGGTTGAAAATTTGTGGCCAGGTGCAAATGGCTTTCCATTGACGTCATGCCAAGCGATTGGAGATGAATATTCGCCAGCCGGCACAGTTGTTCCTGACCACGTGGTCTCCGTTCTCACTTTGGGGGTGGAGGGCGTTTTTTCCCAAGATGTTGAACTCTCGGCACGGTGCCTGATATAATTTTCGTGGTCGTGACTGTGATGGATCTGATAGTGACTACATAGTGACTTCTTTTTTATGTAAACTTTTCTTTTTACATAGCAAAACCAGTGGTCATAGTGAGAAGGGTAAATAAAAACGCTGCTTCGACATTACCGGTCATTGCTCCAGCTAGCTGGATTTGGCTGCCCAGGACTTTTTCCATTTACATTTGACGTTTGTTTTCTTTTTGGTTGCTTGCTCCTGATTCTAGTTGTGCGTTTTGTTGGTGGGATAACTACCTCTGCCGCGGCGTTAATAATTAAGAGGCGATTTGGAAGAGTTCAAATTTAGTACGGATCGATTACCGGTTAAATGAGGTAACAAGTCAATAAGGCAGGTGGATGGCATGCAGTGTGGGAGTGTAACATGATTTTTTCAATTGTTCATTTGTACTTCTATTGTTAATTTTTATAAATGTATTTAAGAATGCAATATACCGTCAGTGGGGGTGACTATGGGACAAAAAACGATATACCTCTCGTAATTTCTTAATAACAAAAACAATTTAAATAACATCGAAATTTTTCAACGTAGATTTGTTCTTAGATAGTTTACTAACATTTTCCCAAAATATGGTGGATTTTGATGAACACTACCGTAAATGCCAATAGTTTGAAAATTGACCCTTAGAGGAGGTGACATTGGGTCAAATGAAACATAAATGATGCTCAAATACAACGATATGGTAAAAACAAGTTATCCAACAGTGTTTCTTGTTCGAGGGTATCGTATTAACATGCTACAATGTTTGAAGTGGAGATTTTCAAACATTTGGGTAGTTTTCGAGCAATTGGGTACTAAAGCCCTATGTCAATTTTTATGTACAACGGTAAAAAACACGATTAAAAACCATTTCTGATCACTTTTTTTCATTTTAATGCAAACATTTTTTTTGACAAGACAACATTTTTCCGATGGATCAACTATGGTCCCCTTGGAACGAGCTGTCAAGTAGGAGCTTTTCTGTCAAGAAGGACCGCGAGGTTAATCTTCAAAATTGATTTAAAAATCCATTTTAAACTCTTTGTGCTCGTACAAAGGGTCATTGTACTCAGAAAAATGAGCTTTATCGCTGTAAACAATAATATCAGCAATCTAAGCTTCATTTTAGGGCCCAATTCCAACACAAATATTAGAAAAATGATTTTTCGAGAGGTCATTTTTGGCCAAAACGTACCTCAACTTTAGACATCTGCCAAAATAACAGGATTTGTTCTAGGAACGAGTTCTCACCACCCAGACCCAATGTCACTCCCACTGACGGTATCCCTTTTTTGTTCACTATTGCTAGATCGGAAATTTCCGAAAATTTACCAATTTTGAGCCTGCCGATTCTCCGAAATATTGACGATGACTTAATATAAAATCAATCAGAGTCATTGGATGATTATTAGGGTGGGTACGGATTTTGAAAAGTTCTCAGATCAAGTTCTGGTGTGGTTCCCCTTGTAGGGCATACCCAAAGGGACTCTCACACCAAATTTCAGCTCATTTGGTTGAGAACTGGCTTGTCTCAAGCGGGTCCAATTTTACATGGAAATTACTATGGAAAATTTTGAATTTTCGTTCTTTTGCTCCTACAGGCCTGGGGAAAACATGTAGAAACTTCTAGGATGGCCAGAAATGAGCAGAATCGTCTGGAGAACAACTTTCCCTAAAAGACCAGGTCGATTCGTTCAACCCCCATCGAGCTCAACGGCAATACATCCGGGGTTTTCGGAACCAACGGTTTTCCCCAGAAAAGCAACAAATTTTCCTTAGCATGCTATGAATGCTTGATGAACACCGCGACGCCACATGTCAAACAGTTACCACGTGGACTAGCATCGCCTATAAAAAATTACTTTTTATTACTTTTTGAACCATAGAATTGAAATTTATGGTGATCCTGATACTATTTAACTGTATTCTAAACCTTCAACTAAGAAAAAAAATGTTATGGTGCAAATTTTACAATCACGTTGTAGCTGTTTGACATGTGGCGTCGCGGTTTTCATCAAGCATTCATAGCATGCTAAGGAAAATTTGTTGCTTTTCTGGGGAAAACCAATAAAACTAATTTTTTACCCACATGCTGACGAGATAGTGTCCCCAATCTTCTCTACATATTGCATGTAATTCTTGGATTGTATGCAACAGTAGGGTGCGCCAAAATGACAAAAGTTGAGCTATTCCAGATAGGCGGGCAAAAAATCATAGTTTGGCACCCACAGAAGCTCTCCTGAAAGTTTCAGCCAATTTGGTTAAGAATTCGAGGTGCCCAGTCGATTTGAAATTTGTATTGGAATTCGAACCCAACTGTATGGGGAAAACGACAATTTTCATCTTTTATTGGCCCAACAGTTAAAAATTCAACCAAAAAAATTTCTGTGCTGCACATGCATAGATTTTTATATTTGGAACAACTTTGTAGAACATTGTAGATTGATTTAATTCAAACTGACTTAGTTATAAGCGGATTAAGTGATATAAACGTAATTTAAATTTTCCATACGGTCATGACAAAAAGTCTGTACAAAATGGCTTTTGGACGGTCACTTTGATCAGAAATAATTTGACAACTGGTTTGTTTTGGTTCATGGAAGGCGGAAGGAAGGCAGTGCAGAGATACGCACTTTTTTTGGCGAAAATCGCGCACTTGAAGTGGTACCAGCCGAGCGCGAAGCTGGAGGAGTCGCTATTTCAGAACGGCCATAGTTACTGCCTACGGGTTGCCTACATGGCAAAGTCACGGTAATTTTTACAGAAGAATCTCCCTCAAAGGAATTTTTAATTTACACAAGTCTCTACTAATCAACAGAATGGTCTACAAAATCTACCCCGAGCAGGAGAGCAATTCCTCCGTCATCTGGAAGGACGTTGGCCTGGCAGATCAGTTGGAGAAATACACGAAGCCTGACAAAAAGTGAACCAGATCATGTCGCGGAAGCACCGCCAAAATAATTGTCATCGTGATAAAATCCTTAAAATCGATGTGGGCGAAATAACCGTCCAACGCAGCTTCGTAACTATGTGTCTGGTACGGCATTTCAAAAGAGAAACATATGGGTGGAGGGATGTTTCCGGTGGAAAATCATGATGAGGACTTAGGTTTTGCATGAAAAGGACTCATACGCGGGCAACGAAGACATTGCAAGAAGAAGAGCACAACCATCAGAAGAGCATAAAATCATGTATTAAATTCATGCAATAAAATAAAGTTTAATAACTGTCGTTTAAGTAATCTTATATTTTTTGTATTGCTTAAAGCTATTGGTCCATCGATCGAGAGCTACACCATCAGGCGGTGCTCACTGACTAAGTCACTTAAGTGAATACTGAAACCATTACTGCCCCCTTTAAATCCTTCAGCCTCTTTTCGTGGAGAGAACCTAACCATCAGTGATTTCTCGATACCACGCCAAAGGACGACTTGTACGAAGCCAGTGGCGAACAACGACCGTTGGATCTTTTCCCGCAATACGCAGAAGATCACTACCGTACATTGAGCACACGCTAATGCCTGATGCCAGAAAATCTGGCGCAACACAAAAATAAGGCTGATTCCCACCCCGATCGGTCATTCCTCAAACTCAAACTGAACCAAAAGTTGGTCCAAAACAAACCAGTTGTCAAATTATTTCTGATCAAAGTGACCGTCCAAAAGCCATTTTGTACAGACTTTTTGTCATGACCGTATGGAAAATTGAAATTACGTTTATATCACTTAATCCGCTTATAACTAAGTCAGTTTGAATCAAATCAATCTACAATGTTCTACAAAGTTGTTCCAAATATAAAAATCCATGCATGTGCAGCACAGAAATTTTTTTGGTTGAATTTTGAACTGTTGGGCCAATAAAAGATGAAAATTGTCGTTTTCCCCATACAGTTGGGTTCGAATTCCAATACAAATTTCAAATCGACTGGGCACCTCGAATTCTTAACCAAATTGGTTGAAACTTTCAGGAGAGCTTCTGTGGGTGCCAAACTATGATTTTTTGCCCGCCTATCTGGAATAGCTCAACTTTTGTCATTTTGGCGCACCCTAATGCAACAGTGACGAACCGCCCTCATTCACCATACAAATTTTAAAGAAAAAACTAACTTAATTCACCTATGTGGTTGGTGCCTTCCTCACTCTTTACAAACAGTGGGTGACATGATGGGACACATACATTTGAACTCAAATCTCATCTATTTTTTTAGATCCGGAATAAAAAAGTACACCAATATCACTGAAGTGGTCATAACTCAAGACAGGGTTGCCAGATTATCAATGCTCGTTGAAAAGGTCTTTTGATTACCTAACCAACGATGGGTCGGATGTTAGATCCGGACATTGTTTACATACATTTAAGTGAGATCCGGATATTTGTGAAAACACATTTTTATACATAACTTTTGAACTAGGGGAACTATACCCTTTCTCAGCATATTTCTATTATCAGCCTATCAGCACTTTGATCATGAATTACAGCTTAAATAAAGTGTTTTTGACTGTTCCAAAGTAATAAATAGCTCAAATAAAAGTGAGCAAGCAACTCTTCATTGTTGATACATCTGAAAATGTTGATTTAATAGCGGAAAACGGCAAAAGTGATGAGAATTGGTCGAACGGCTTAGTGTGATTCAAATGGGTATATTTCCCCTAGTTATCGAAACTTCAAACAATTCAATAGAGACGTATCAGTTGCAAAGTAACCGCCGACCTTACAAGTCGCATTCTCAACGCCAGTCCGCAGTTTGTGTGCGCGTCGCCGCTTTTTTAAAAATGTGCACCGTAGACAAAAACAGTCTGGTTCTGGATTTTTGTCAACTCCAAAACCAACCTAGCCCAAAGCTTGTAAAAAAACTTCTCGCAGACCTTCAAGTAAACCAAGAAAACTTGCGAACATTGTAATTATGCAATAGAAGATGAATAGCCGTGCTGCAGTTCACCGACTCAGCAATGGCTCGTCCATCATCGACAAACCTCTGGTACAGTCATCCCACATATTCGGAACGGTTTACAGATCGGCCAATGTTCAAATAATTATAGCAAATCGATAATTGAACTTAATGATTCGCTTTTACCTTCATTTGAAAGCTTTTCTTGCGATCTTTCGAATGCTGTATCGAACATCTGCAAATTTTAACTTTTATATGAAGTTTTTGAAGAATTACTTTGACCCTTGAAATCCACAAATTCGGAACACTTTTTTCTTACGAATGTAAACAAACTTTGGATCTCTCCAGGAGTACATATTTATTACCAAATAATGACTTCACACACTGAAACCAATGAAACTCAAGCTTAGTGATGTTTTATACATGGTTTGATAACTTTTTTTTGTGAAAATATCAGTTAAATTCAGGTGTTCCACAATTGTGGGAGGCACAATAACATCCCACAATTATGAAACAGGCCATTTGGAGGCAGTGTTTTGCTGCTCTGGACAAAATAGTCTTGGAATGAAGTTTTTTGTTCAAAAAGTACTACTTTTACTAGTGAAATAGCAAGATAATGTCCAAATGAAGGTTCTAAAAATAGTAAGGTCGACAGAAAAGCTACTTTTGGCATGCTATTGACAAATTATCATAAAAGTGTTCCGAATTTGTGGGATGACTGTATATCAGGGTTGCAAAATCCCGATTTACCTGGACAACAACGCTATGGAAGTTCGTGTGCTTGACCTACCTCTAGGCATAAACAATGATGACGTAGTCAAAGTGATGAGTAAATACGGCGAAATTTTGACCATCACCAACGACCGCTGGATTAACTTCTTATCAGGGATCCCAAATGGAGTTCGGACCCTGCGGATGTTGCTGAAACAGCCAACGCCGAAATCAATCACTGTAAACAATGCTACTGCAGCAGTGACAATTATAGGCAAAAAATCGCTTTGCAAACTCAAAGCAAAGAACAAAAAATGTGCGGATTCGAGTAAAAAGGTGAACCAAAAAAGCAGTACACCACCGATTGAACCTGAGCCAAGCAGCAGCAGCAGTTAAAGCAAAAACAGTGATCCTGACCTATATGCAATGCAAACAAGTGAAATTGACGAAGAAGACAACGATGGATTCGAGACCGTACTTTCTAAGCACACTCGCAAAACCCGGAAGCGCTTACAGGCATATTTGGACGCGGATGACGAATTAACAACAAAACGAAGAGAGATGGCTGCAGATGAAACAGATGAAGAAGATGAAGATGTCATAAAAGCAAAATATTATAAGAAAAAGTGTTGTGAGATAACTTCTAAATCCCTGGAAAAAACTTGAAGAACTTGACAATTCATTCTCTAAATATTCCGCTAAATATTTGAAACATAGACAGAAATCGTTAGAAAAAAGGCATGGCAACAATTATTGAAATATAGCCCGACAAGTGATTTTGAACTCTGTAATCTTTCCTTTTTCACTATCCACCTTGAAGAGATGAATGCACAATGGTGTAAAGTCGAGATCGTTGGCTTTGCAGACGACATAGTGCTGACGGTAACCGGCGAAAATGTCGAGGAGGTCGAAATTCTGGCTACGGAGGCCATTGCAATGATCGAGAACTGGATGCTCGAGGTGAAGCTGCGGATCGCCCATCACAAGAAGGAGATGGTGCTGGTTAGTAACCACAAGAAGGTGCAGCAGGCCCAGATACACGTTGGGGAACACGTAGTGCACTCGAAGAGAGCGCTCAAGTACCTCGGGGTGATGGTGGATGACCGGCTGAACTTCAACAGCCACGTCGATTACGCATGTGAAAAGGCGGCTAAGGCGATCATGGCACTGTCGAGGATTATGCCGAACAACGCTGGAGCCAGGAGCAGTAGGCGCCGCCTCTTGGCAAGTGTCGCGACGTCCATACTTAGGTACGGCGGACCGGTATGGTGGACGGCGCTGGGGACGAAGCGAAATCGAGCGCTGCTTGACAGAACGCAGAGACTGATGGCCATGCGGGTTGCAAGCGCGTACAGGACCATCTCGTCGGAAGCAGTTGGCGTCATAGCCGGAATGATCCCCATCGGCATCACACTGGAGGAGGACACCGTGCGCTACACCCGAAGAGGCACGAGAGGTATCCGGGAAGCTGCGAGAGCCGAATCGCTGGCAAGGTGGCAACGTGAGTGGGACACCACGGAGAAAGGCAGATGGACGCATCGGCTTATCCCGTCCATATCCACGTGGGTGAGCAGAAGGCACGGAGAGGTCACCTTGCACCTCACACAGTTCCTGTCGGGCCATGGCTGCTTCAGGAAGTACCTGCACAGGTTCGGGCATGCAGAGTCTCCTCTCTGTCCGGACTGCGTCGATTGCGAGGAAACACCGGAGCACGTGGTGTTTGGCTGCCCTCGCTTCGAGGCAGTGCGAAGCGAAATGCTGGCCATTATCGGAGCAGACACCAGCCCGGATAATGTGGTGCGAAGAATGTGCAGCGACATCGCCAAGTGGAATGCGGTCGTCGGAGCGGTGACGCAGATCACTTCGGCTCTCCAGCGGAAATGGAGAGACGATCAGAGGAGGAACGACTAGGAGCCTAGTCGAAAACCCACGAGTGTGGCTGTGAAGGAGAGCACGTTATGACGGTTGGCTCTACGTCTCGATGGTCCAAGGAGAGGGCTGCATATGACTAGCCGATCAAAAGCAACGCGATTCTTGGGCGCGGTTAAACCCTCGCATGGACTCATATGTATGTGGAACAGGAAATGGTTCTAGTAGTGTAGTAGACTAGTGCAGAAAATGCAACGCCTCCCCCCGAAGTTATACCGAAAGGTGGTCCCGGGGGGACAAGGGCACGGCGTTCAAGGACTGGTTTAGTGGGTCGGGAAAACTCTTTTTTTTTGTTTTCCCAACCCCACACTACCTGAGAAATGAATTCTCAGGTGTCTGGTAGCAGATTCCGACCTTGTAAAAAAAAAACACACACACACACACACACATACACACACAGACACACATATTTGTTCAGTTTTCGATTCTGAGTCAATAGGTATTGACCGCGTTCGGGGAAATGGCATTCAGGGAAATGGCATTCAGGGAAATGACTATTCAGGGATATGACTAATCGGGTAAGTGGCATTCGGGATTGTGGCCCATTCGGGAAAATGGCATTCGGGGATGTGGACGATTAGGGGAAATGGGAAATTCGGGTAAATGAAATTCGGGGAAATTACTATTAGGGGAAGTGTCTTTTCGGGGAAGTGGCATTCGGGGAAATGTCCCTTCGGTAATATGGGTTTCGGGAAAATGTCATAGATTCGATAGGTATACATGAAGGTGGGTCTACGACGTTTCTGAAAGAAGTTCATTTTCCGAGCAGGATTATAGCCTTACCTCAGGTGAGGAAGGCAAAAAAGACCGATTCCGTAGAGAATTGCTCAAAGTTAATAAAATATATATTCAAAAATCAACACTCAGATCAGAGAAAATCTTTTAATTCCACTCACCCGTTCCGCATCAGCTTCCGGTTGTTACAGATGGCCCGCGGTGCACTGATCCACGTGTACACTCCCCGCTGCTGGGGCATCACCGCTCCCTGGCTCCCCGGTCCCGGACAGTGATGGTGGGGATGGTCCGGAAAGTTTGGCTCCAGCAGTTGGCTCATGTCGTGGCTGTGGGCTCCCTTGCCCAGGTTCGGCGGGGTACACTTTTTTGGGGCCGCTACCGGCGCAGGGCAGGTTGGCATGTTTCAGAGTCGTTTTCAACACCACAACCCACACCAACACCACGCTTCAATAGATTCACTTTGGCGCGTTTTTCTTTCGCTAATGCTACTGCTTCTGTTTAGGAAAATGCATTGCTGGTGACACTACTTTGGAAAGCAATGCTGTTTTGTTTAGTTTTCCTTCGTTTTCCCGGTGGTAGAGACCGTGAAATGCACCACCAAACTTTGTCCTTGCGTGGTGCAATTGGCATAAAACTAGACACCAAGTACTCTTAACCCTCTACCGTTCTCGAGTTTGACTAATTTTCGTTTTTAAACGAAAAAGCCCAGGGCGACTTTTAAAATGTTTTTCAAGTGCCCACCAAATTCACAGCTCACAATTTTTAGCTATTGGAAGTGTACAAGCATTTTTTTTTTGTTGTCTATTCAAAATTTTATTCATATAAAGCTGATGAAATCTGTTCTATAAAATTTAAGATAAAATTCACGAGTTAAAAGTTGTAAAAATAATTGCAATTTTTTATATCAATTTCACGCAGTTTAAGGTACCGTAAACCGGGGTGACTTTGATAGGATTTCAATTTGTTTTTAGAATATTTTCCAACAGGTACGGTTTTTCTCAAGATTATTTTTTTTAAACATGTACTGGGGTATACTACACAAAGTCCATGTACTATTTCGGAAAATATTTTTTTCAATAATGTTTAGAAAAATAGTTACGTTAAAAATTCTTAGTTTTAATTCCGGGGTGACTTTGATAGTTATAGTTTTTTCTTGATAAAATCATATTTAAGATGTTCAAACTTTATTTGTACGCTAAATGTACCATCACTAAAGTAGCTGATAAGTTTTTAAGAAAAAATCAATGTTTATATTTAGTTAACTAAGTGTATAATCTTTTTAGCAAAATACATATAAATTTAAGGTAAAATTCTTAAAAAGTCGGAATTTTGCCTAAAATTTGTTAAAACTAGTTTTGTTTATAAAATTATCGATTTATATTGCATTCTATACTGAATTCAAAGCACGAATCACAAGTTTTCACATTTTACATGAAATTTGTTCAACTGAAATTGCCTATTAATTTGGAGATTTTTTTATATTGTGTTTTAAAAACACATATTATTTATTATTTACAAAAAATTTTAACCGTCTCCTAGTGGAAAATTGTCAAAAGAATCCGAAAATGCATTCCGTTTTCCGATTAAAAATCATGTTCATTGAGAAAATCATGACACTTTGAGAAGTTTGAAATAATGACTTTCATCAACATTTTCTTAACTATAGTTAACTAACTTTTTAAACTTGTCAAAATTTTATGAAATGTTCTGCTTAAGGTAGTTTGAACACTTCTCTACCACGGTCAGTATGTTTCTAAACCATTCCTTACGTATTTTAATTGTACTCTTCATTTTGTGGAAAAATCGCAAACCTATCAAAGTCACCCCGGCTATCAAAGTCACCCCGTTTTACGGTACTAATCAAACGACTAAAGCTCACTTCATTCACTTAAGTTGTTGAGGGTTAAACAGGGAGAACAAATAAAACTCAGACACAACAAAAAGTGGTGCTGCCCCCATCCCGTTTGCGTTGGTCGTAAATAATTGTTGCACTTGAAAAATGAATTTTCCCCCACGTTCCGCGACCGGTTGTCTATTGGCCACGGTGGGGACACGGCCGACGACGCCGTATGTGTTAGATTCTTTCCTGGAGACACCTTTCATGGGCCAACTTGTTTGCGTGCAAATTTCAGCATTTTTCCACAAACTCGATGGAACACGGAAGTAGACAACTTTTTTTTCGCGACTTTATAATTAATTTGTTTGTCTCGCAATTTGTGCTACGATATTTCTAGCATTCCATTCACAAAACTTTTACATGCGCACTAACGGTTTTCAAATTTTACTCCATCGAAACCAAAAAGCGATTTTTTTGTTTTAATTTTTAGAAGATTTAACCTACAAACTTTGTATTGCAAACTGTCAGTTACCAATTCACTACTCAAACACCATCAATATCTAACATTTTCACAGAAAAAGACCTGATTTGAGCCAATTTTCAAACAAATTCAAGATAAACAACTCGCAGGGCAAGACGCGCGAACCGACTTTTCACGGGGGTTTGTTGGTAAACTGTTTATCAGTGGCTGTATCGTACACCATGGAAACGTGGAAAGTGGGTGGAGGGTGGTCGCTTCAAGGCATGGCAGGCTGAGGTGTTCCCCACACCTAAGTTTTGTTGCGAATGTGTGAAAAATAGTTTTTTTGCAATTCCGTCGTGAAACTACTTACTTTTCCTGTCATTCTTGAACGACGAAATAGCCTACTTTTCTGTACCAAAAATAACAGAATCGAATAGCAACACTTTTCAAAATAAATGCTGAAAAGTTCTACTTTTCAGCACTCAAATGGGTGCTGAAAATTTGAACTTTTCAGCACTTGTTTCGAAAAGTAACACTTTTCAACATTTTTTGATTTAAACGATTTATTGACAAAATACATGAAAATTTGACACAAAATTTCACTCAGTGTGGAATTGCAAAAAATGTTGTATGGAACTCGTTGCAAAACTTGATTTTTTCAGCACTCTTCGTATTTATCCAACTCGGTGAACCTCATTGGATAAATGTACGACTCGTGCTGAAAAAATCCTCTTTTTGCAACTTGTTGCATAAACTACTATTGTAGATTTTCCTTCTTGGTTTCCTTTTTTTCCTCAGAACTTTATTTACTTTCTAGCTTCTTTAACAGCTTCTTGAAGATTGAGGTAATGGGGGTTATTGATCAATTGAGTGATTCGTAAATATTATGAAAATGTGTGTAACTAAATCCGATTAAGTGTGAGTTGAGCAAATTCCAAACAACTTTCTGAAACAAAGAATATTTCAAGCAAAAATAATCTAATGGGCCAATGTGGATTTGTTAAAAAACAGTGCTTCTCTTTCACGTCAGTGATTGTTTACATTGAGAATTAGCAGGACGGACTCTTTGTTTAGAAATCCACATTGGCCCATTTACAATTTTTTGTTTAACACTGGAACGCCCAACGCATGTCCAACTTACATGGACGCCCAAGCCTCCCAAAAAAGGTGGAACGGTTCTCGGGCATTACCAGTTGGGACGATTCTTGTTTCCAGTGATTTGTAAGAATGTCTAGATGATCCTAAAATATTGCAGAACTTGGTTTGAACAAATCTGTAATTTCTGCGACCGAAAACATCGTTCCACCTTTTTTTAAAATGATTGCCTCCGCGGAATTATCGGCGATTTTTTTTACACGCGAAAAAAAAGTTGGAACGATGTTTTTGATCGCATAAATTACAGATTTGATCAAATTAAGTTCTGCAATGTTCTAGAATCATCATAGATCTAGGGTTTTTTCTCAAAATTTATTTTCCCTAAAAGAGCAGCTAGCAAAATCTAAGCGTAGAAATATGTTCTCTCCCTGCAAAGGCTTATGAATAGATCTCAGTTGAAAGGTTCTCCAAATCTTTGATGTGCAAATGTAACATCCTGGAACAGAACTGAAATTGAAATTGAAATTGAATTCTAGAATCATCTAGACATCCTAACAAATCACTGGAAAGAAGAATCATCTTGATTGGTTGAGTTATGCCCGAGAACCATCGAGTTGAAGTTACCATTCCAACTTTTTTGAAGCCTTGGGCGTTGGAATGTTAAGTTTTTTACACACACGCTGACGAGATACAAGCTAGAGATCAATTTTCTTCATTTTCCCCTACTTGTAACTTTGAAGTACTGAGTACTTTACAAGGAATTATAAATGCAATTTATAATTTTTAAATGTGGTGGACTTTTTTCGGGTTTAACCATTTCAAAATATTCTTTTTAGATAAAATCTTAGAAACCAAAACAACATATTGCAATCATCCAACAAAGAATAGTTACTTACTCAATTACATTTAAACTAGAACTACAATAAAACTCTGTTATACGCTTTCTTTATATATACTTCCTCATTTTATGCCCCTCGCAAATCCCGGCCAACCCCCGGAATAACGCTCCCCCCAAATAACGCTCATAGCGGCCAAAAAACTGGTTTTCACATTAAAAACAAATTTTAAAATTTTTGAAAGTATTTCTAACAACATTTTTTATTTAAAAAAAAGTTACATAACTCGAAAGCCACATTTCACGCCAAAAACCTAAAATAACGTTCCTCTAACCCAAATATTTAAAATAAGGACCACGAACGTTGGATTTTTTTGGAAAATAAATCGCTATTATTTAAAACCAACGCTCGGAATTTCGAAAAAAAAAACTGTTCATAAAATCGTACTTTGACTGTACCTTCGGTGGTAAGTGTTTTTCTTGCGTACAATATTGCATGCAACATTGCGTGGGTAACCCCTTTCAATCGATCGAAAGATGGCAGCACTCAGCGTCAGCATGGCAAAAGTTCAGCTATTCGCACCCAGGTGGCAGATTAGTAGTTCGCCTACTTTCCAGTAGGGGCGCAGTAGGCGATTGATTACACGCGAGAGAGCGAATGGGAAAGAAGGAAAGAAGGATTATTTTAGGGCACTAAGCAGAAGATCCTTACTTAATTTTTCGTGTAACATTAGGCAGTTGATTGATTTGTTCAACGAATATCCTGAGATTAAATAAAGATAATTAAGAGTCGATACCGTCATCTGAGGAGAATCGGGTCACATGGGGTAGTAGGAACAGCTATTTCAATGTTGTTGTAGTATATTTTTATATATTTGATTGTTTTCTATTAGAACATACACAGATAAAAAATATATCGATTTCTAATTTTAGAGCTTTTTAGAACTTTCAATCCTGCTTTCGCTATTGAGACAGTAGACCCAATTCACCCTAGATGTAACATTCAATAATATTTTTTAATTATTGTTCCCGTGCACTATTCACCCCCTCCCCCCATGTCGACAGTTCTGGTAATTTTATGCCCCCCCACCCCCTTTAATTTATCTTTAATATTATAAATAGCGTTAACTTATTTGCAAATATTGACTTGATAATAAACGTTTAGAGTTTGTGAAATAATACCTTAATCATTTTTAAATGATGATTCATAAATAGACTTTAATTCGAGAACAGACAGCAATAAAAACAATTGAATAATTGATGAATGTTCAAAAGTTATTTTTTCTTCTACAGTACTACTTCAAAACATACAATCCGCAATGGATTGAAAAGTAAATGAGAATTGATCACAAAACAACTACAAAAATTTCTGGAAATATTTCGGTACGAGAATTCCTTTGATTTTTTATCGTGGGATGATAATGAATATATTACGCTGAAATAAATGTATTTTAAGGACACCCCCTTTTTCGATTCCTTAGGCAAATTTAATCATCTGTGCCAATTTTGAGACAAAAAGGTTAAAGTTTGAACGAAATTTTATAAAATTTTAGGTGACAACCCCGCCTAGGATTTTCCAAATTTCCCCGTTTTTCTTGCCATCCTATAACTTTATAAGAATACACAAGATCAAGAATCGTAAAAAAGTATTTTTTTTCGTCTCGAGAACTTCTAACCCAAATTTAAGCCAAAGCGGAGTACAGGTAAATTTAGCAAAAAAATGAGCTGCATTGTAAATGTTTTAAAACTTTTGTCACAAAGACGCTCCAACTCCTAAAAAAAACTAAGACACGATTCCAGATCACTTCTCGCAGAAGAGCGCGCGCGCATTTCAACCCAGAGCTCGTTCAATGCGCAATTGGTACAGATTTACTGCTTTCTTCTCAGCTTCTGCCTGCTTGCCTTTGCTGCCTTTAGAATTCAGCGTCGTGTTACGACTAAAAGAAGCATAAAACACATGATATTGTAATTCGGTAGCAAGAAGCAATTGTTGTGCAGTTTGCTGTACCTGCGTCGTCATCCGCCACCTTCCCGTCATCTCTTCACCTGGACAACCAGGCAACCACGACCACGTGACTTCTTCTGCTAGACACTATCTACCGGAGAACTCTTTATACTTGTAAGTGAGTTTGGCCGCACGCTGCTGCTGCTCCTCGCTGCTCGTGCTGATCCTGTCGAGTTGGGCTTCGTCGTATACCCTATTTGCGACATTCACGCGACAGTTTATTATTGTTGTTTTGAATTCCACGAGTTGGCAATTCCCGGTGGTCAGCCCTTGTTGTTCTGGAACTGGCAGGCCCCGGGGAGAAATGGTAGCACTTTCGAGCACTGTTTCGTGTATTGTGTTTGAGCTGGTCACGCAGCACCACAACTCAAGAACATACAATATCGACCAGCCAGCAACGAAAAGCAAAACCAGTAGCACATTTATAACAGTCGAATGGCCCCAATGCCAAATATGAATAAACGAGCGGGGGTCAACAGATCATGCTGCTGCGGTGGCTGCTGTGGTACATGGAAAGTTCGTGGGTTGAATCGTCTGAGGGTGAGCCATGATTAGACCATATTCGTGGCGTAAGACCATAAGTTCTTTCGAAGGGATAATCAAAATTGTTGAAATAACGAATCGTCTTCAGTCGGTCATAAACCATGTGATTTTTTAAGTTGAATTTTTGAATTAAGCGGAAGTCTCACCATTCCGTTTTGTGTTTATAAATGCAGTAATTTTAAGTCAATCTTTATCATTGCGATCGCGGATTAGGACTGCAGGCTGAATAGAGCACTTCAAAGCCAATTATGTTTAACCAATTTCACCGGAACTGATCCTCAACACCATGATATCCATCCATTGCCGGCCGTTTTCATCTTTACTGTTACACTTTTTAAAGGGACAAGGGAAATTCTCCAAAGTAGCCTCAAATAAGTTTCGCTTCAAATTTGATGGTTTTGGGAAGGTAAAATAGCTAGAGTTGAGCAACTTGAGCAGTTTTCTAAACTAAACTTTATTTTTGTTTAGTTTTCCTTGTTATGATAGTATGGAATTTTGTTTATTTCCAAAAAATAAATAAATCGAATGGTTAGATTATATTCCAATCAAACTGTGTACGGAGGATCTGGTGATGTCTTCAGATAAAAGTTCCCTCCCAAACGGTCACTGTAGACTCCCAGCTTGCTCACCGGATTCGACGAACAGCGCCCATCCAAATACAAGCTGTAGCTGCTACACTGTTGCCCAAGGTAGACAATATCCGGATTTAGAGACAGTCGGAACAGCACGTGCGCCTGCGAGTGACTGCAGGTTATCTGGTAGGCAATGTCGGTATCACCGGATTCTCGAGTCACACAATTCGGTTGCGGTACGAAGCCTCCATTTGGCAGGAAGTTGTCGTGACCTTCACCGAAGAAAACTCCCGCGGTTCCCCTCGAGGTGAGAATCATCTGCACGTACTCGGCATCCGTCTTTTCCAAACGAAACGATGAAGGAGCCCCCGTGAACAGTGGTCCAGCCGGATCTAGGCCGAAAATTTGACCGATTTGCCCTCGGAAGTTGTACCCCACTTGGCCAGATATTTGCGCACCGAGACTATGGCCGGCAAGTGTAACTTCCGATAGCGGTATTCCGGATGCTTCCAAGAACCGTATAAATTCCGTCATGTAACCGGAGACGATCAGCGTTTTGGAGACGGCTATAACGTAAGGATACGCGGCTAGCTGTTCCCAGTTAACGAGACAGACGTTGGTGTCGAAGAAGGTGAGTGAATCCTGGCCGGTGGCTTGTACCCAGGCAACCTGGGCACTCGATAGCCATCCATGGGTGACGAACATTACAGGCAAGGAAGTATCTATCTTTGATGATAGATCCGAGTCATTCGGAATAGTTGGTTGCAAATCTCTCGAGTTACTGCAAGTAAGATTACAGTTTAGTGCATGTTTCTACCCTTGAACTACTAACCTGTTTCCACACAAAAAAGTAATCGTTTCATTAGCTGGAGCATCGTCCTCGTAATCAGTGGCAAACAGGTTGGATTCATTGTAGGCCAAAGAGAACACATTGTCCAGCAAATGGGGTTTGTAATCCTCCGAGCTGTTGCTGAACAACTGTAAGAGTCTTGAATCAGCCAGATTTAATGAAATCGTACTGGTAAGAACAATTATTACAGGCCACATGGTTTGTTGCCCAAACAAAAGCTAAAATACATTTTATTATTGTACAAGTTGAGCTCCAAAACACTAAACCAGAGAAAGTCTTGTGGTTCAATATTTATACGAATGATACTTGTTGTGTTTACTCTACTAGTCGTTGCATTCTTTTCACTACTAATTAATAGAAATGGTCCCATTACTTCTGAACCAAGCACTGTAAAAATATGCATTGATAGTTTTCAAGGTTGATAAAAACATTGAAAAATGCACCGCGTAAACTCTTTAGCATTACATTCGATTGTCATACAGTGAGTGCAATGCCGAACGGCGATGGGTAATTAAAGAACAAGTTTGGCTATCATTCGCTAAAGTGATAAGAATTACAGCGAAACTACTGCATTTCGTCAGCTCTGTGCTTTCTTGACACACGTGGACGTTTGGCGTTTAAAAAAACAAGTACTAAGTTAACATAAAACCCTAACAAAAAAAATACCGTAAAACGGGGTGACTTTGATAGCCGGGGTGACTTTGATAGGTTTTTTCCGCAAAATGAAGAGTACAATTAAAATACGTAAGGAATAGTTTAGTATCATACTGACCGTGGTAGAGAAGTGTTCAAGAAGAATTTTTCATAAATTTTTTAAATGTTTAAAAAGTTAGTTAACTATAGTTAAGAAAATGTTGATGAAAGTCATTATTTTAAACTTTTCAAAGTCTCATAATTTTCTCAATGAACATGATTTTGAATTGGAATACGGAATGCATTTCGGATTGTTTTTTTTTAACTTAAGACAATTTTCCACTAGGAGAAGGTTACATAAGCTTGTAAATAATAATAATCAGTATAAAATGCAATATAAATCAATATTTTTTAAACAAAACTAGTTTTAAAAAATTTCTGGCAAAATTCCGACTTTTAAACAATTTTACCTAAAATTTATATGTATTTCGTTTAAAAGCTTATAAACTTAGTTGTTTAAACATAAAAATTGTTTTTTTTTAAACTATATCAGTTACTTTAGTGATGGTACATTTAACGTACATATAAAGTTTGAACATCTAAAATATGATTTTAACAAGAAAAACTATGACTATCAAAGTCACCCCGGAATTTAAACTAAGAGTTTTTAACATAGCTATTTTTCTCAACACTATTGAAAAAACTTTTTTTCAAAAATAGTGCATGGACTTTGTGTGGCCTATCCTAGTACATGTTTTAAAAATAATAATCTTGAGAAAAGCCTTACCAGTTGGAAAATATTCCAAAAACGAATTGAAATCCTATCAAAGTCACCCCGATTTACGGTACATTAAAATTATTCAATTTACTTCAATTTGATAGATTAGTATTACGATAACGAATAATGAGAAAATATTGTTTTTAAATTAAATTTGGACATTACGATTCCAAGTGTCATGCAAAAAAAGGCAATGAAAAGTCGGTATGTGAAAACGTTGAAAATTGATCACATCAAAATATCGTTGTGCTGCATTTTTGTCACAAGTCGCTTTTCGACGATTTGAGATAAATGTAAATTCATGCAACAATCGATCATTTAATCCATAATTATTTTTGCTTCTTATTTTTGCGTTTGAAAAATATTGAAGCATAACATACCTATTACTTTTTTTTCAAATGCGATGATTTTTTTTTTGTAAGAGTGAGTGAAAAAATGAGATCGCCTTGAAATAAAGGTGTTTTCCATACAAAGTACAGTCCAGACTCGATTATCCGATTGCCTCGGAAAAAATCACTTCGGATAATCGAATCGCTAGGAAAAAATGTTTTTCGTTGTCTTACTTTTGGTTGTCGAGCATAAGTATGACAAAATGGCGATGATGAAATATAAAAAAATGCATTTTGTGTTTTAAATCGGATTGCAGAACTCTAATTTGATGTTAAAAGCAAGAAAATGAAAAAAACATGATTTTTTGTTCTTGATTCGATTTTCCAAAGTCCCATACAAACCTTCGGACCGAGCCATGTAGCCTAGTGGTAACGCTTCCACCTTGTAAGTGGTAGATCGGGGCTCAAATCCTGGCTTGGACCAACACAACTGGTGATCTTTTTCCTTCTGGATTCGATTGCTTATAAAAGGGAAGGTAGTGTCACAAATTGGACCTTATCAAGACACTTTAGGAAGACAGCCTAAGGAATGTTAACATTAACCTTAAGGTGAAGCCGTTGATCATTTTGGGAGATAATTGATCATCACTCTAAAATATTCTGTACAAAATTCAATTTAACGAATTTCTCCCCCAAAATGAATCAGCATGTGCCGGTTGTTGTGTTCTTGAAGCCACTCAAGGAATTTTTGATCTAAATCAAATGTGTCTCAAAATTTATATAATTTTGTGGAACAATCAATGACGTCCTAGTCAGCAATCATTGATTAATGACGATTCCCATAACTTCGCAAGGAATGGGATAATCGTTTCCAAAAGGAATCAGCATGTGTAGGGAAGTATTCTAAAAAACTTGTAGAAAGAATTTTGTCAAAATATTGAAAGCGACGCAAAATTTATATCATTGAACGAAAAATCATGGCATTGATGGAAGTCTTCACGTTAACATGTTAACATTTTTTAAGTTGATTAATAAACTGTTACACAGAAAAAAAATCATGGCAATATTACATCTGGGAAGGGGTACATCTTTTATGCCAGAAAAAAGGTGTAATTTTACCTCTGGAAATGTGTAATTTTACCACTTTTCTGTTGTAATGTCACTTTTTCAGTCTAAATTGAGGTAAAATTACATCATAAAAGAGGTAATATTCCACCTTCCAAAATTAAAGCTTCCAAATTTACATTATTTTTTTCTGTGTACTGAATCCGCTTTGTAAATGCCAGCCCCGATACTCTTCAAGGGTGTTCCCCTCAGGAACAGGGAAAACTTACTTTACTTACTTACATACAAACCTTCGGATAATCGAAACATCGGACAATCGAGGCTTCGGATCGAGTCTGGACTGTACATGTTTTTTCTTCACCAAAATTAGTCATGTTTTCAATGCAATTTATTCTTCAGCTTTTTTGTGATAAATGTACTTTCTGCATTTTTAATGTTATGTAGCAAGCAAAAGAAAAAAAGTAATACGGTAAATTTTTGGACAAGCAATTTACCAATCTAATTCAGATTCGGAGTTTAAAGTTTGGAAACAAACACATGTTTGTCCCATCTTAACAGTCTTAACATTTATCCAAAAGGACATTTTAGTGATTCGTTTGTACATAGGGACCATTTGGCTACATTAGCGCCATTTAATTTTATTTCTAAATCTAATGAACAAAAAAAAAAACAATTCTGTTTGGTTGTTTCGAAATTATAATAAAAGTAGTAATATGATCTGAAAAACGGAAAAATAACAAAATGTCGTATGGGACACATAAAACATAATTTTCATATATTCTCTATAGATTCTTGCACATTTTTATAAATTATTCACATTTACACATTTTCTGAAAAAAAAGAATAAATTTTGAAAATTATTGCAAGGGAAAAAACAATTTGATGTTCTGAGTCTTCTTTTTTTTTGAATAATTTAGTTTTGTTACTTTTATTGCTCGTTAGATTTTCTTTGAAAAATCTATGAAAAAGCTTGAATCGAAATAACGCTCTCTCTGTAAACAACACGTTCATCCGGCGAGACTTGAACCGGCGATCAAGTACCAACTTCCAAGAAATCATATCCCACCAAAAGGACACTCGAAGAAAGGAAGAAATACATATTTTATTGCCTTTTCCTGCGCTGCTTCTTCGACCAGCGATCTACAGCCACTCAGTCTACCTTTTATATTTTCGGTTACCTCCATGAAGGTATAAATCGTGTGGGTAGGTGTGATTTGTCGGAAAGAGCAACATAACTCTTGTTTATCTAATGATCGTCAGGAAAGAAAGTGGCAAACCATAAACTGTTATATATGTTTCGCTGTTTGTGTTTATGATTGTGTCAGAAGAATAGGATGTTTCATTGAGCGAAGGGGTGAATTGAGAAATTGAGATGGGGTTTGATAGATTATTCTAGATCGAGTTAGTTTTCTTGGATTCCGGTGGTCCTTCCTGGGAAATTTGGACTTAGGGTTGGAAAATTAAATCGAAGACGAAATTGTCCCCGGGGTCACACGTGTGAAACATTATTGTCTTTGCGCAAAACAATGTTGGAACTGACATGATTGACGTCTATCATGGAGATGAGCTGTAGAAGTGTTGATATTCCATTAAATTTGAATAGCTCCGAGATAAGCCATAGACCGAGATCGAACAGAAGTCAATTGATACTAATAAAACTTTTAAATAATTCGTCCCGTGGAAAACATAAATATTTAAAGTTGCTGGAGACAAAAGCCGGAGAGCATTAAAACAGTTGCTACTGTTTTTATTCGATTTCTTCACCCGATACATTATGCATAAAGTGATTAACATTTTTTTTGTTGTTGCTCGTTCGGTTCAAAGGTATATGGAGACGAGACTGATGTGAAGCCGAGTCCTGGCGTTGCGTTTTGGCCCTCAGCATCATCGGTATCAAACGCGAGAAGCCCGATTTTTTGTTGTTCTTGTGTTATTTATGAAGCTCAGCGTATTTCGATAAACTGATGCCTCCCAATCAATTAATGCATCTCGCTCTCGTTTACCCCCTCTGAGAAACGCGCCCGGACGTTTTTTGCCTTTTTTTTATCGAAGCGATTGCCCAAAATCGATTCCCGCCTTAAAAAAATATGCTCATGTCGACGACGGGAGTGATTGACTCGAATCCCAAAACCGCGATCGCGGTGTGGTGCTGCCCTGGGGGCCAAAAGAGGGTGGAGGAGCGATTGTTTTAAATATATTAAACATTAATGCGCGTCATCCGCGGACCGCGGCCAATACGGTCCGAGACCGATGAATGCTTAAACAAATGAATAAATCTTTAAAGAATCGGAATCCAGCGAGTCGGTAAATCACCAGGCTTCGCCATCGCGCCATGAATTAATCTAGTTGTTGAAAATGGACGCAAACGGAAATTGTTCTGTCAGCCAAATGTCAATCAGTTGGGTTGAAAAGTTACGTTCCCGCGGTGTTGAAATCAAACGACAATTCGATTGCGGCAGCTTCCGTTGTCACGTTTAATTGTGCCTTCAAACGTGACCATTTCGCTTGAGAATCATTTGAAAGTTGTGTCGTTGTGTCCTTTTTGGTCTGCTATTTTTAAACGATTTATTATTATCTTTATGAGACAGTATTTTTGATACTTGCTTGGTTTATTCTAGAGGTCGTATTAAGGTACCCTGATAAAGATGAAAACTACTTTTTTGCAATTCCGTCGTGAAACTTTTTACTTTTCCTGTCATTCTTGAACGACGAAATAGCCTACTTTTCTGTACCAAAAATAACAGAATCGAATAGCAACACTTTTCAAAATAAATGCTGAAAAGTTCTACTTTTCAGCACTCAAATGGGTGCTGAAAAGTTGAACTTTTCAGCACTTGTTTCGAAAAGTAAAACTTTTCAACATTTTTTTGATTTAAACGATTTATCGACAAAATACATGAAAATTTGACATAAAATTTCACTCAGTGTGTGTTTTTTGGAATTGCAAAAAATGTTGTATGGAACTCGTTGCAAAACTTGATTTTTCCAGCATTCTTCGTATTTATCCAACTCGGTGAACCTCGTTGGATAAATGTACGACTCGTGCTGAAAAAATCCTCTTTTTGCAGCTTGTTGCATAAACTACTATTTTGCAATTCCGTCGTGAAACTTTTTACTTTTCCTGTCATTTTGAACGACGAAATGGAAGAAGGCCTGTACCAAAAATAACAGAATCGAATAGCAACACTATTCAACATAAATGCTGAAAAGTTCTGCTTTTTAGCACTGAAATGGTTGCTGAAAAGTTGAGCATACTTTTCATTTTGTTTGATTTGAACGATTTATTGACAAAATACATAAACATATAATTTCACTCAAAGGGTGTTTTTCGGAATTGCAAAAAATGTTGTATGGAACTCATTACAAAACTTGATTTTTTCAGCACTCGTCGTATTTATCCAACTCGCTGAACCTCGGTGTACGACTCGTGCTGAAAAAATCCTCTTTTTGCAACTTGTTGCATAGACTACTATTAGCGTTTTCCCTATACATGAGGTCAACTCTTGCCATAAGTGAACCATTTAAGACGAAGATAAATTGGGTTAAACGGATATCGAAGTTCGATGAACAAAAAACAATAAAAATCTTAAAGTTATTCGCATTTTCGTGAACTTTGATGAAATCGTGTTCTTGTTGTTAATTTTGAAGATCATAATGAAGATCCTGGAATGGTTTTACTTTTTCTCATAGCTTTCGCAAATTACTATTAAAAACCTGAAATAGTGATTATTTGGAAATTTGGTGTCAAAGGGATTTTTGTGTAAAATTGGAAACCATATTGGATGGCGTACTCAGAATTTGAAAAAACCTATAAGATACAAAAATAGTTCTGTTTTTATAGATATATAGAATAATAAGATACAAAAAAAGTTCTATTTTTTTAATTGTCATTATAACTTTGTAGAACATTGTTACACTCTAAAAAATAACCCTGCAAATTTAGAATAAACACGAAATTTGAAAAGGCAAAATAATGATCTATATGAAAAAATACCCTTCTGGGTTATTGCAGATTCAAAAAGTACATTAAATATCCAATAAAATGGCATGTCTCATTATTTTTCACAGTTGGGTGACAAAAAATGGCAGAATTTTTCAAACTATTTTTGTACTTTTTTCCGATAACAAATACGTTTTTTCAAAGACAAAGTTAAGCATAATCATAAGCATAAGTGCCCACCCGCAGTTGCTACTCCGTTATTGACCAGGACCTCCAGAAGTTACATCCACGAGCCGTGGAAGATAAGTGGGTGCTATCTTTTTTCGCTTCGCAATTTCTCAAAGGCCCCTATCATGCTGATCAATATCGGCGCCGGCCACGACCAGTGGTAGAGTCACGGGGAAGTGGATGGGAATGTTAGTCCGATACTTGAGTGATATAGACCGCCCAATCGACTGCTTCTCCGACAAAGTATCACATGAGTTTTGAGGGGGTTAGTAGATGGGTATGAGGTCAGGATTCACGAGTGGCAGTGATGTAACCATGAGCATTTTGTTTATCGGTTGAAAATTTTAAATCTTAGGCAGCTGGCTGCGGAAAGATAAATAAATGATTATTTAGAAAGCTTTTTTAATCGAACGCGTGCCAACCGAGCAGTAGTGCTATGGGCTGGACTTATCAGTATATTTTTACTGTATTTACAATTTAGATAACGCGAGCAAATTTCGAAAACAGTTGATGAAAGACACGTTTTTTCAAAGACAAAGTTTCGCGCAAATTGACGCACGCGTTGGCAATTACTGTATTGACTTATATCAACAGGACTAATATCGAGGCTCTTCTGATTTACAAAATTCCACCCACTTCTGATCCAATTTTTCGTCACGTGGAAAACAGAAAGGCATTTCTTTGGCCGCCCATCGTTTAGTCTAGGAACAAAAAAAGCGCAAAGCACTTAATTTTACAGCGAAAACTTCAACATCAACTAATCCAAAAATTTTCCAATCAAGTCACTTCAGCAGCAAAAAATGTCACGCTTGAGCTTGAACATATCCTTCTACTTTGTTTATGTTTACAGCTGTAGTGCAGTTGTAGTAGTGAGGAGCAGTGGGGGGCATTCGATTATCACGTTACACATTCTGTCTTTTCAATTTTTGGCCGTAAACCGGTAAAGTTAATGTTTAATGAAAACTCTTACAGGTTATTTAATTTCCATTGAATGTCTTATCTTACTTTTTTTACAGGAAATGAGAGGGGTTTTAGAACTAAGTAAAAACATAAGGTCATAAGTTTTTTTATTTGTCGTAAAATATCTCGAATATTTCGATGTAAATAGAAATGCAATCAATTATGATCAGACTCATTAAAAACATTGATTTGAATTATTGCTCACTAAAACACATGATACGAGTAAGAGTAGGAATTCCCAGGAATGCCACAATTTCTGTAAATTTTCACAAAGAATAAAAAAATGACACTTAATGTAATTCAAATAGTTGAATATTTTAAGAGAAATTTAGTCTTTATTTTAAAAACACTGTACTAAAGCAGAGTGCATTTATACTAGGGTGCCTATAATATGGGACTTTTATTCGAAACCTCGTTCAATAAGCTGAATATTATCCCTTGAACTATTTTAGGACTCTGGGCCAAATATGAGCAAAATCGGTCAACATTGACCCATTGATACTCGAAGGTGAAGTTTGTATGGGAAAAATTGAAAAATGTCTGCTACTTCCATCCAAAGATTATCATTGGAAATTTAATGATCTACATCTTTGTAGAACATGCCAATGCTATAAAACTCGATTCTGAAAAGTTATTAAAGATTTTTGAAATGTAATTTTTGGATGAAAAACAGCAACTTCAGGCTCAGCAGGTTAATCTTAACCAATTTTGCTCAAAATTTACACAGATGCTTTAACTAACCCAAATATAAACACATCTCTAACAATATAAAAATTTGCTTTAAAATACCCTTACCCTTCCTATTGCATTGACCTGGTAGAGTGCAATCAACAACCTTCGCCTCATTATCTGTATCACGCCTTGCAGCAGCAGCAGTCTCAGCCTTCGGCACAGCATCCCGAAATTAAGATGTTCCCGGGTGATTTGCGCGCGGGTGTGTAAGAGTGTCCCTTAAGTTGGCCGGGCTGCAAGTACACGCGGATCTGCGGCATTTATCTGATTGCAGCGTGTCGTCGCCCAGGCCGGAGAGTCCAGGATCTTTGCGCGGGGTAAACGTGACACTCAAGCTCATTTCGTGATTTGGCTTAATTCTGGCCCCCTTGGTATAGGACCAAATCACGCCGCCAGCTCGGGATTAAGCCAGGGTTAAGCAGGTTCGCAGTGTGTGTGTGTGTGTAATGACAACACGCGGCTGATTACACGTTGGGCACGGACGGGATTGGACAGTGTGATAACAGTAATTAACACGATTTTGATTTTAATTATGTTGTTCGGAGTGGAGTCGCCGAAGATCGTGCGCTGGGAATTCCACACCGAATTTCTCGATTTTTAGAGCGAATAGGTTTCACTTTCAGCACGTGGTTCGGCCTAGCGTGTTGTGGGCTGCTGAAGTAGTCAGTACATAACCTGTGATTTTGATAAACTTTGTACCGTGTAAGAGTAAATAAAAATAAATTTGCGAAAGATCTCTAATCTGTACATCCACGTTACCGCGGAGTCCTTCTTGGTGCTGAGGAGAAGATCACACCGACGAGGTCTGTCGTGAATCGCTTTTTGGCCATCAGAGCTGCAGCATCTGCCAAGCTCAGTCTCCTTCTCGCGTCGCGCTGGAACGCCTCAAGCAAAAGTACGAGAAGGTTGCAATACTTCATTCATCGCTGTGTCCCCTCTGTCGCGCCTCGTCGTCCTCGTCTGTGGTGGCATCGCAGCGGATCCCTCGGAGCAAGAATGTACTCGCGTATGCCAAAACCACTCAACGTACGCGCCGAAGGTCCAGGGAAGATAAATTACAAGCCTCTTCACGTTCAGTTCCCCCTCCCCCTCTCTTTTCTCCAGATCTGGTCCGGTTTGGTCTGGCCAGGGTCTGCTTCGAAGATGCTGGCTGACTCCCTGGCCAAGATGCTGACGAAACAGTAGCTCCGGAATTAGCATATCTAGCTCTGTATCTTACCGTTAACATACGGAGCAGCAGCTCATTGTGTCTGAGCGGAGTAGTAGTGGGATGACGGTGAGGTTGGCCCTTTCGGATGATGAGGGGATGATGGCACTCAAATCGGCTCCTCCCTGATGCTGTGCGCTGAGGAGATGTCAACTTTCGCTTGCAACGCGAGATTCTTCGCGTATAATTCTGGAAAGAGAGGGAGAAAGATGGATCACTCCCCCTTGGGTGGGGAAGAGGTGGGCTCTTATCACAGTTTACTGGTTAGAGTGTAGTTCAATATAATGTTACACCCAGAACTGGGCATCGGCATACGAGAGGATAAAGAGCACGATTCGGTAGTAAAATGGTACTGTGTGCGGACGGAGAGGATAAATCCCGAAATTACCGAGAGTACTTTACTCATGGTTCATTTTCCAAAAAAGTTCATCTATCAAAAAAAAGTACCGGTACCGAGACTCGAACCCAAGACCTTCGGCATATTGAACCGTGCCTTTGCCGTATGGGCCACCATGGTTCGGTGACTAAGTCGCGGACGTTTGTCCATATAAGCCACTCATACACCCAGAACTGGGCATCGGCATACGAGAGGATAAAGAGCACGATTCGATAGTAAAATGGTACTGTTTGCGGACTGAGAGGATAAATCCCAAAATTACCGAGAGTACTTTACTCATGGGTTCATCTTCAAAAAAAGTTCATCTATCAAAAAAAAAGTACCGGTACCGAGACTCAAACCCAATACCTTCGGCATATTGAATCGTGCCTTTGCCGTAAGGGCCACCATGGTTCGGTGATTAAGTGGCGGTCATTTGTCCATATAAGCCACTCAATAGGACAAACTGTTCCGATGAACGAATGAACACGCGAGAGGACTATACTCTTGCAAAATAGTACTTTCCTCACGTTTCTTTTCGTGAGGACTATTCCCTCGTTCTTTAACTTTGGGTGTAGGATGAACTGTTCCAATGAACGAATGAACACGCGAGAAGACTATACTCTCGCAATATAGCACTTTCCTCACGTTTCTTTTCGTGAGAACTATCCCCTCGTTCTTTAACTTTGGGTGTATAAGTTTTCAGCAGGAAGAAGAATAACTGAAAAATGCATTCTGGATTTTTTTTTCGAAAATTAAAAATTGAGTGAATCAATAATATTTTTGATTTAGTCTTTTCGATGGTCTAACCTAGAGGGTTAGGTCGTTAGCTCAGTCCAGGTGTAGGAGTCGTCTCCCTGGGTTCTTCCTCGGTGGAGTATGTGGTAGGCAGTTGGACTAACAATCCAAAGGTCGTCAGTTCGAATACCGGGGTGGATGGAAGCTTAGATGTAAAAAGAGGTTTGCAATTGCCTCAACAATCAAGCCTTCGAACACCTAGTTTCGAGTAGGAATCTCTTTTGAAAGCCGAATCATTCAGGTTGACTTTTTTTTTTAAATATATCTTTTTAAATAAAAATTGAGAAGATCTGGTTACCATACACCCAAAATTCAGACTCGAGAGAACCGTTCCCTCAAAATTTATTGAGAGCTCAAAGCCACAATCACACAGAATCATACTACCAACTCACACCATCATAACAAATGTGTTCATTCGTTAATTGATACAATAAATCTCCAACATGTGTCATACATCGACATCTGACCACTCCTTTATCACCAAGCTGTAATGGCCGAGGCAGTTAAGCCATTGGGTTAGTATGTCAAAGGTCTTTGGTTCGATTTCCGTAGTCGACGCTTTTGTTTTTTCACGGATGAACTTTTTTTTACAAATGAACCTCGCTCATCTCGAGCTGTGTTCTCTGTGTCCGTGAGTGGTACCACTGTTCTGTCGACTCGAGGCCATTATTCTCTCGGACCAGCGAGTGGTGCCCAATTTTGGGTGTATCTTATGTTATCATTATGTTAGTGAAATTCTTACTTTCTTTAAAGCTTAATCTCAATATTTTTAAACTAATTAAATTCTATTAAAAGATTTGCTAAATTTTATTTTTTCGTGTTATTCATTTCATACTTTATTGGATCAGAAGATGTATTTATTCAGAATTTGTGAATGGAATGCAAGAATCCAGGCAATTATTTCTAGCCTCATCAATGTCATTGATCATGTCCCTGCATTTGTTCACAAGAATTAAGTAACTGATTGACCGATTCTTATCAAGAATCGAAGAATGCATAAACATAATGTCCTTCGAATTCTCACTCCATTAAGTAGCACACATTTTTAACATTCGGCCATCAATTCGGTAACGTTGAACTACTTTACATTTGTTCATGCATGAAATCAGTACATCAAAACACGCCCGGAGTGATCAGTTTGTCACACACTCGCGATAGAATAGCTGATTGATTACCAAATATGTCAAGAATTTCACGTATTTCATCCTTTTATCAAACTGTGTGGAAATCAAAACGGAGCTTCCTGGAAGGATGCTCGCCCTGAGCGAACCCGCGGACAGTCCCCATCAGATATATCAGAACTCCTCGAGGTGTTCTTTTACTCGTCTGTTCAACCCTTATTCGGGATCTGCTCGAAACGGAAGCTATGCATTATAATGTTTATTTCACCACCTTTGTCAGCGCGAGGAGTTGGAGTGTTAATTTATGTCGTTTATTTCACCGGTCGTAAATTTTTCTGGAAATGTGGTTTGAGGTGACATTTTTTTATATTTTTGAAATGCACTTTTCAGCAGCTTCTTTGGCAGCCACGAGGAGATGAGTTCATAAAATTTATAAACCAAACCGATTAAGATCTTCAGGTGTTGAATGAATGAAGTTTATTTCTTTTGCATAATATGCATATATGAAGCTGAACGTGGTAAAAAAGCTGTTTACTATAAAAAAGCGCACGTGCGATGGTATAAAGGGAATAAACTGAATTTTATGGGAAATGACATTATCTTAATCTTTTCTTTTTCTGCTCTGAAGTATCAGAAGAATCTTCAAAAGAACAAAATGAAGAGTAAATGAGTAAATCTAATAAACCGATTTTTTTTACACGAATTGAACACGAACGGAAAGGTACACCCAAAATTGGGCAGCGATCATTTATTAGGGACACAGAGAACGCAGTTCAAGAATGGAGAGAATTATTCCCTCGAGGTTCATTTGCAAAAAAAAGTTCATTTGCCAAAACAAAAACAGAAAAAGTGTCGACAACGGGAATTGTTGACGATAGCAGCAAAGGTGATTTCCGATTTCATAAACTTTATTGGATTAGGTTATGAAATTCCTGTTGAAATATTGTAATTGTTAATTTTAAGGGTTTGTTTAAAAAGAGAGGTAAATGTCTTACGTTTAGTGGCTCTACTAATCGGTTTGTTATCGAACAACAAGTAGGTTTGTAGATGCGCTTCTAGCGGTGGGTTTGGTGCACTAATTAGGAAGGAATTATTAGAACTGCTCTTTAAGTATCACTACAGTATTTACACCCCTTGGACACTATGCACATTTTGTGATGAAACATGTTAACAATTTAATGTTCATAGAAACCTAGCACTACGTTTTGTTCAAAAACTTATGCCGAACATTTTGTTACATAAAGCTCATGAAAATATGATTTCTATAAAAAGTTCTATAACAAATACTATTACAAAAATAAAAAAGGTGAAAAAAAACTTTGTACACCTTTCGAAAAATTAACATAAATGACACATTCTCCAGCAATGTACACCTTAGGATGAAATTTTGAAAAGCGTGTATGAGCTATTTGGATATTTTTCCTCGATTCTAGACTACTTGAAGCTTCAAAAATCATGGTTTTCATTAATTGAACTATTGAATATCATTATGTACAAGTTGATTAAGTTATGCAACAATTTGTGATAAAATCAGCGTTTTAAAACATTTTTCTAAAAAACTCCTGGTTTTCAGCGAAATAAAATCCAAAAATTATTCTTTTAATTGCATTTTGTAGGTTTTTAGATGCACTAAACGGAAATGTCATGGATTAACAGTTCATCTTAAGTTAAGTATTTTTTCAAACTAGTGTAAGTTTACCATTTTATTGCGTTGCAACGTCACGAAAAAGGGACAGTTGTTTATGTCAACAGAAAACTAAACATTCAATCATTTTGATATTTCGGATGCTTTTTGTACTTGGAAAGAGCTTTCAAATGCAACCTAGAGCGACTAAATTGGTTGTCTAGATCCAAAGTTACAACAGGTTTAAGTTTGCGTTGCAACGTCACGAAATTTTAAATCATATTGGTCACATGGCAAAAAAGGTGTATGCGTAGTTGATTGTTGGAGATCAAAGGATAATAAATATTATATATGTTTTATATAATGTTTCAGAGCCTATTTACAGAAAAATTGTACATGGGTCATTCACAAATTCCGTCACTTAGGTTTGTAGCAACTCGAAAAAAGTAGGTATTTTATAAAACTTGTTGAGTAAATCAAAATATACCGATGTTCACAATGGGGAAAAATTCTATAACTTTCAAAAAAAATAATCACGTGGTTACTGGATGGCCCCTTTATGATAAACTGATTTTTGTGAGAGTTCATTCTAATACAACGCAATGATTTTTTTATCGCACACCCTTATGTAGGCCAATTTACGGTGAAATTCACCAAACAATAATAATCACGTGATTCGATTGTTTTTTTTTACAAACTTTTGTCACTTTGTTGTTGGACGAACCCTTACCTAAATAAGTTGTATGCAACGTTTAGTTGTTCGCAATTAAAAATGTTATGTTGCGCAAGTAAACAGTTTTATTATTTCCTCAAATTTAATTTAAAAAGCACAAAAGTCAACAAAATAAGTTACGTTGTTTGCAGATCACCCCTTAGGTGCCATCAACAAACGATATGGGCACTTTAGTTATAAATTTCTGCCCTCCTGAAAACTTGAAGCTCCAACATGGGCGGGCCAATCAATTCACATGTCCTTGTACTGTCTATTAATGTTTTATAATAAAATCATAACCTACAGTTGCTCAAACTAACAAAAACTATGATTTCGTCGCCACCGTGCTAACTTGTCGTACGTGCATTTTGGGCCAAATTGAGTTAAGAACGTCATTTTGTGCAGCTCACAATGCCTCACCTTTTGACCTTCGCAGATCCCCAAAATTCGATTTCAATCCTGAGATATTCAACAAAACCCGAAAAAACTCCGTGCATTTTTGTCACTTTACATATGAAAGTAGTTTCAATCTTGTCGTGCTATCTTGTCACTCCATGAAAATTGATGTAAGTGCGACAAAAGGCCAAAGGGATTTCAGGCCAGGAAAGTCAGGATGCGTTTGTCGCACGTACAAGCTAGACTACCGTAAACATTTGTAATTATAACTCAGGACTCCAGCAACCAACTCCAACCAAACTTTGGGACAATGCACAGAATGGTGAGCCAAACAAAACGTATTTGTTATTGTTTACATTGCGTGCTCTCGTTTTTGAATATTCAAGGTCAAACAATAAAACGCGTTTTTCTCGGAACGTCAAAATGGCGGGTGCGACAAGATAGCACGACGACGTCGATTTATTTTGAAACTAAAATTTCGTGACGTTGCAACGCAACGAAAAACCCTGTTTTCAAAAACAGTGCGTTGCAACGTCACGAAATGTAAATGGTCTTTAAAAATCGAGGTTTGATTTTTTCGAAAAACTAATGATTGCATTCGATTTGTTGGTCAATTTTACACTATTAATGGAAGAAGAACTCCAAATTTGCCATTTAACAGAGCAGAGTTAATGGCGAAACATGAATTGGGTCAGGATTGAGAAAAAGTCACGCGTTGCAACGTCACGCTACATATTCCCCTCTCAAAAATAGAATTTTCGCTTAAAATAATGTTTCAACATTGTTTCTTATAGGAAATTTAATGTACTTTCCGAATCTGTAATAACATATGTACCTTTTCAATGTATTTTTTTAGTTACAGCCGCAATACTGAAAAAAGAAAAGTCAAAGCGTTGCAACGTCACGGCGGAATGTGTCAAATAAAGTTATTTGATGACATATCACCATAAATCCAGTTTTCCAACTCCAGATAGGCATCCTCGACTGATTAAAAATATAATTGTGATTGAATATTAAGTTTACTAACTACTTAGTATAATAGTTTATATAACTCTGGACATTCTATATAAAACTTATCTAAACTTAATTTTGAAAACTTTTAATTCAACTAAATGACAATATATTACCATAGAATTGCTAAATAAACATTTTGGAGTGGGTATAACACCGTTTTGGGGGTCTTTGTTTCGACAGAATAGATTTTTCGTTGGAATTTCGTACCAACCCGGAATTGCGTCGTCGGAAAATCCGTTGGCATCCGAACCGGTTCACGTTCTACAAGTCAACCTATGTGGCATCGGAAAAGGCATGAAATTTCCGATCTTTTGACACCCAAACATGTAGGTTTTATATAAAACCCAAGCTTTAAAATACCTAGGTAAAAATGTTGCTATGGTTTCATTTGAGCAACCTGCCAAAAATGTATGGACTTTCGTATTTTTTGTTCTCGTGGGTCAAATTTAATTTTTTCTCATAAGTATTTTGAAAGCTAGATTTTGTTTGAAACTTTCGAGACAACCGGTAACATTTTCACAAAATGTTGAAAGGTAGCTGAGGTAAACTTCAAGTTTTGTGAAAAAAATACCAGTTGTCTCGGAAAAAATGGAATTTTCAAATGTTACCCCAGAAGAATATGCTTCGTCAAACAATTAAAAAAGACAATAAGTGCTGCATCATTGATAAAGATGTATAAAACATAATTGTGACAACACGTAGTAATACAGTTCATGCCCTTTCTTGAGATCATTTGAAAGACAAATTTTATTACCTGGTACTATCTCTTTATTACGGCGTCAAACAATTCAAAAACTTTACGTTCGTTGACACCTCGTCCACCTCAAACCAGCTCCCGTTTATTGTGTAACGATCTTTACACACCGTATAAACCCGTCGAAGAGAGGTGATCATTTGAACGGGTGTCCGAGATGAGATAGGAATCGTCATCGTCATCTTCGTCGTAAAAAAATGGTATCCTTTCTGCTGCTTGCATGAGATCTTCCTTGTGAGATAAACCGTGAAAACAGGCACATGGTACATGAAGGTTTCTAAGAGCTGCAGCAGAAGAACCCAGCTCGGTTGGGTGTAATAAAAAAAGTTCATTGAGGGCCATAAATGGCAAAGCACCCGAACGGAATCGGTAATATCCCGGGCTTCGGGTTGACCCCCAGGGTCAGTGAACATCGAAACACGATTTGCGAGGTCAGTTTGGCTCCTGGCTTCTGGCCTGGTGGCAGTGAACATCAACGCTCTTCTTCGGCGTTATCTGCATACAATGACTCAAAATAGCTTTTGCGAGCAGGCTGGAATGGTCGAATGTCCAGGGCATCATCGTGGCCCGTGTTGGCAGAACGGGTGTTAAAAGGAATTTGTTCCTGATGCCGATGTGATGTGGCTCCGAAGGCTCTCCAGACTGGTGGTGTGAGCCCGAACGACCATACATATCGGCCCTAAATATGTTCCACTGATGCACCCGTTTTGCGCTAAATTCTTGAGCTGTTTTCCAATCATGTTTCGCGTATCGCCAGAAGCCAGAAAATAATTATCGGTTCCTTGGTGCGCCGCCACGGTCGTGGTCCTTGGCTGGAGAGCGAAACATAAAAAAACATCGACTTTTGCCGGCCAGCTTCAGCAGCCGCAGAATTTGGTCTGATCGTTTTAATTAAACTATCGATAAGGGGTCAGGTACGGGTATGATGGTTTCCATTTATTTCAAATTTGTTGCCCGCCTCTCTGGATTCCAAGATGTGAAGGGCGAAGCGGGTAAAAAATGTTCCAGGAGTTATTTATGTAACACAGGCGAAATTCGTCAAATATTCGATTAGTGACGAGCAGCAGTTTAAAAACATAGCTCGCGAATTGAGAGAACTGAACTGAACTCTTGGAGTGAACATAGTATTATTTATCATTTTCTTTGTTTTTTTTTCAACTAAGCCCACGTTTCATAGTTTGTTATAAATACTACACTAAACTGATCAGAAAACCTTCCAACACAACTTTTTTCATAACAGTAACATTCTAACATTTCAATAATTTGCAGTCTAAAATCATTAGATTCCCCCCGATTTTTCTTAATGGTTGAGTAACAAACAAAGGCAATGGTTCAAAAAAATGTTACATAAAAAATTAAAAAAGAAAGTAGATTTTTTTCTCAAAAGTCTCTTTGCCACACAATTTTCAAGTCGTCACCACTCCATGTGCGAATTATTGAAAGAGCATTTTTTTAAATGTAAAATTCCTTTCATTCTAGCAATGCACGTGATACAAAATCGACATAAAAAACGTAAATTTCTGAAAACTCGTAAGTCGTGATAAATACTTGCAAACTGCAAACACATTATGTTTGCCCAACATAATTTTGATTTTTATCTGCCTTACATGTTTGTAGAACATTGGTACACTTTAAAAAGTAACCCAGCAAAATTAAAAAAAAAAATAATTTTACAAAAAAATGTTGTATGTAAATGAAAAATTACGTCTTTGGGCTATTGGATATTAGAAAAGTACATTTTTCTCATAAAATGACATGACTTTCGTTTTTAACAGTAGAAAAGGTTATATGCTAACAACCCATGCATAATTATTAATTACAATCGATTTCACAACTGGACATTTTTGAAGCTTATGAACGCTTTACTTTCGTCAAGGTATGATAGATTTGTGTTTCCTGAACACGCTTCAATCGACAAAACTGAATTTCAGTGAATTTCCTGTAAAGAATAAAGTTGTGAATTTCAGGTACAAATTATATGATTCCAAGCTAAGAAGCCAGGCTCTCCATGGTTTTATTCTGAGAAAGGCTGATTTAATGGAGACGCTTGGTTTCTCAAAATGATTTCATAGCATTTATACCCGAAATTTGCAACTTTATCCTTTTGCTGGAAATTCACTAAAATTCAATTCTGTCGATTGAAGCGTGTTAAAGAGCCCAAATCTATCATACATGTTCATTTATTTAATTTATTTTTCTCTAGCCGAAATGACCAAACGTTAGTGAGTACGGTCGAGATGGAAGTAGTTTTATTGTGAAATATTGAAGTAATACAAAGGCCTGGGTTGAATTTCTGCTGACGGAGCGTAGTTGGTCTCGCTTAGTTATTCGAGTTACTTGTATTGAAGTTCGCGGGACAGATAGTATGTGCTGAAGTCAATCAAAATTGTGGGTAACGAGTTTCGTATTTGGGTAATTGTAAATCTTAATATCAAAGCAAAAAAACGATTTTCATACAGTTTTGTCCCACTGTGGTTTTGAGGTGTTTGTTTTATTATATTTAATTTCAAATTTTCTAATCAGCTATAAAATTTCATTGTCAAACTAATAAATAGCTGTAATAACTGTTAAAAGGGGTGTTCTTGAGGTGCTTTGCTTTATTCCGCTCGTATTTTTGCAAACATTCTTTTAAGCTTACAGCTCTTGTATTTTTTCAAATGTGAATGATTAAACTCCAATGAATGAACAATGTTGCCTCAGGATATAAAAAAGAATCTTTTGTTCTGGCTAGCCCCTGGAGCATGCCTTGAAATTAGGCTCGCAAAAGTCCCCGAAATTCGCCTCCGCAACCAAAAATTCGTGACATAAAAATATGCATCAAAATCACAATCACGCTTGATTGACAGTTTCCGCGATCTGCCTGAGTGGCGGTCGAAACAATGGGCCCAACCTAACGGGTTCACCTCTTCTTAACATGTTTATTCGTTATTGAATTTGACAAAACAAAACATTTCGTTCTAAGGCGACTGCAGGATATTCTGGTTTTTTTTCTGTTGCGGTTGTTGTTCCTGCAAGATTTCTTATTTTTTCGTTGCATTTGACGAACACTCTTCCCTTTCTCCTGCTGTTGTTGGACGTTGTGCGAGTCTTCAGCGATAAATTCCATCCAAAATATAACTAACAAAAAAGTCAAGTAGCTGGCAGCGTCGAAGGCTCGAAAAAAATCCAACCATTGCGCGAAAAGATCCCAGTCAGTCAATAAGAGAGAGAGAGAGACAAGCCCCAGACCAGAGCCCCTGGCAGGCTGGCTGTCGAACAGACACAGTCTGCTGCAGCGGGCAGGGGGACAAAATTCGAAAAATCGCAGAGATTGATGATCATCATCCTTCTGACGAGACTTTGACGAATTCTGGGCTTCTTCGTGGCAGCAGCAGCAGCAAACAGTCCGTTCCGGGAGGCCACCAGATTTTGATTGTTTTTATTCTTTGCTATTCCTCGTGTGGTGGCTGAATTGCACATTGCATCATGGCCGCGGTGTGCTGTAGGGAGAGTTTTGGTGCAAAACATGCAAAAGACTTCGGTGGCGGCAAATGACGAACCTGCGCTACTAAAGTCGAGTTTTATATTAACTCATGAAGCACTTCGAATATGAATTGAATAAACCCTATTTTTCATAATCATGGGACCAAACATTGAGCCATAGAGAGATAACATTTTGAATGGGTTAAATCTAGAAATTTCGGAAAAGTTGAAATTTTACGAAATTGGGCATCTCTGCGTATATTGAATAAAATTGATACCTTTTTTGGGGAACTTGTTCTGCAAACTGTTAAAATGTAGTAAGGCGGAGGATTGAAAATATATCGTGGAAACTTTTTGGCTAATAAATAGTTTTCAATTAAAATACTATAAGCTTAGCTTTGCTTATTGAGCAATTTTCTACGAAATCGCTCTTTTTTCTTCATTTTTAATTTTTGTATATTTTAATCCGACTGAAACTTTTTTGGTGAATTCGGTATGCCCAAAGATGCCATTTTTTTTAGTTTGTCCATATAATTTTCCATACAAATTTGGCAGCTGTCCATACAAAAATGATGTATGAAAATTCAAAAATTGTTGGTAAATTTTTTTTGGTGATTTTCTATTTAACTTTTTATCACTAAAACTTTAGCTTAAAAAAAGTATTTTACCCAAGTAACATTTTTTTCCAGGAGTTCCACAAGAGCTCTTCAAGATAGCTGCAGTATAGCAGTTTGGACCGCGGTAGGATAAAATTCTCTTCAAAACTTCTTCAGGAGTTTGGAAGAGTATTGAAGAGAGTTTTATCCTACCGCGGTCCAAACTGCTATGCTGTAGCTATCTTGAAGAGCTCTTGTAGAACTCCTGGAAAAAATGTTACTATAGTATAGTAATAGTGATTCGTAAAACGGCCTCAATTTCGAACTGTCAAAGTGGAACCAATTTACTGTTCACCAAAAGTAGAGAGTATTGTGATCAATCATTAAAAATTGTTTTTTTTTGCTGGAATGAAGAATTTGTGACTTTTGAGAACCTGGGGTTGAAAGAATTTTTTTATAATTATGAATGGAAGTTTTTTATGGAGTCAAATTACACTCCCGCCGCAGTTCTTTGTCACCCGTAGAAAAAATCTTTTCCAACCGATCGAAACGCTACAATTTTCCAGCAAAATATGTCAAAACTAGACAAAATAAAACACATACTACTGATTATAAAACAGCTCATTTACCAGCAAGAAAAAAGTCATGCTTGTGCTTGAACATCCTCCTACTTTGTAGATGTAAATAAAGTGGGATCATTCGAAAATCAATCACGTTACGCATTCTCTCTATTCATCACCCAGTATCTTATGAAATAGAAATTTTCCATTTTCAAAAAATACAGACTTTTTGTCAAGAGAATACAGACACCGCCTTTGAAGAAAATGAAAACCATCCACACGGCTCTTTCAAGGCGATCAGACCCGGCCATTTGAGGTTGTGGTGAAAACCACATTTATTTGTAGTCGTCTAAATAGATTTAATCATAGCTTTTGAACAACTAAATGAAACTTCTCGATTTTCAATACATGCACCTACTGGAAAATTGATCAAAATCTGTCATAGTGGATTTGCTACAAAAAATGTTACCGTAAACTGGGGTGACTTTGATAGCCCGGGGTGACATTGATAGAAATTTGATTTGGCCACTATTTTTGATACATCCAATGTAACAGTCACATTTTTGCATATATGTTCGATAATAAGCTTTCCCTTAATGCTTACATACTCAAAATTCTCAAAAATGTTTAAATATTAATTTGACGGGCATTTGAAAAACCTATCAAAGTCACCCCGGGCTATCAAAGTCACCCCAGTTTACGGTACCTTTTATAACAGTTTTTGCAGCAAACTCGTATATCAGTGTTGTCCGTGTGCAAACCAGTCAGCGATCTGCAGTTCTTACCAAAACATATGATAAAAATTCGTCTCGTCAAAAATTAGAAAATCAAGTTCATATTTTTGATCAAGATCCTCACACACGCACAGACATTTGTTCAGAATTGAGTCGATAAGTACAAATTCGTGTTGCACTGCATTGCAATGACTAGATTTTTCTAAAATAAATCCAAATCTCAAAGCACCGTCCTCCCCGGGCAGTTCCGATTCTCCGGGATCCAAACCTCGCCAAGGAATTGAAACAATTGAAGATGCTTGATAAAAAATTCCTTTGTTATTCCACGGGGGGACTTCTTATTATTGCGTGTGGCAGGGTGCCTTCAACGTCGTCTTCTCCGTCGTCGTCGTCGTCGTCTGTGGCCAGGTCCAGGGTTGCACCAGACGGACGGGGCACCCGGTTGGGACCCCCAATCCTTGAGGCGAGAGAATCCACCGGTGGTGTGGGGACGGCTGCTATTTTTTCGCGTAAAGATTCCCTGAAAAGTCGTGATGTCTCGTCAACCCGGTGGAGATTGTCGCGAGATGCGAAAGAAAGTCGTCGCGACAGATTCTGCCACGTTTTTTCGAGACTTTCGTTGAAATCTTCCGCAGACACTTGGAAGTTAATAGATATTCCGCGTAATTGTTGGTGTGTGGTGCGTGTGTGAGTGTGTGGAGTTTTAGAAATGTCAATGGTTTAATAACTAAGTGGAAAAACGAGCGAAACGAAACCCTGAATTGTTCCAATTATTTTCAATGAACTCATTCAGTGAGAATGATGATTAACTTTGGCTGGTTGATTTTGGTCCTTCCTTCTGGTTTCCTTTGACTACCTTATTCGAACCTTGTGGAAAGGGGAAAATAGTGACACAAAGCACAGAGGAAGAACATGTCCAAACTCGTCAAAAAGTGCAGCGGAATGCGAAAGTGACATTTTCGGATGGATGTAAATCGAATTCCGAACGTTGATGATGTCTGCTGGAAATTATTTCGTATTGTCTTTTGCTGGTTTGGCTTTTTTCATTCAGGTTTTTTTTTGTTTGATTGATCAACGAAAAAAAAAAGAAAATCAAAATAATGAGGATTTGACGTATCCGTTCCCGATGACCGTTTTGGCGTCCATCGTTTGTTCTGCTACGGAGGACTAAACGCATTTAGAAGAACCGTTATCGCGCGCCCGCAACGGATGCGACCACGTCCGACGATCGATTGATCGAAAAAAAAGGAAACACAGGTCCTAACCCGGCCAACCTTTTGACTTTCGCTGCGCCCGGGAGGTCCTCGCAAGTTGATTTCCTTTTACGAACAGCCATCGGAGCGGGCAAAGAGGAAAAAGCGAACATTTCCTTTTTACGAGAGAGGTGTCAACCGGGCATTCTTATGATAATACAGTTTAGGTACTGACTGGAACTCTGCTATCGCGATGCTGGAACCGGAGCCCTAAACGGATGTGTTGGTTATGATTGTTATCGGTTTGGGCAGGGTATGGGACACAATGCCCGGAATGGATGTGACCACGTGCAGGGACTGTGGTTGGAGTCGTATGAGGAGTATCTTCAAATTGTCTACGCTGGAGTGAATAAAGACAAATGTTATAATATTCGGTTTGTTCAAATTTGAAGGTTAACCTTTCATTATAAGGCTAAAATGTACTAAATCCCAAATATGAGCTCGGTTCGACGAAAAGTTTAGCAGCCAAATTTGCACCTTTTGACGTGATGTTCTCACCAAAATCATGTTTTTACCCCTCAAGATGCCTTGTTTGACTTAAACATGAAAATTCTAGGTTTTTTTCTGTCAATCATCCCGCTTTGTAAATGCCGGCCCCGATACTCTTCAAGGCTAGATAACACTCCCTTTCAGTGCCTCAACTCCAGTGAACTTATTTACGAAATTTATCATCCTGTCAAACGGTAACAGCAAACAATATAATTTTCCAAACTTTCCTCGAAGCTATTTACCATAAATTTCACAAATGCCCGAACCAACTTGTCTCGATTTGCGCGGAAATTAATTACTCCAGAAAGAGCCACACTCTCAGCCATACGTGGAGGTTCTTGGCTGCGTCGTCTCACCCAGGAAGATCGTTCGCGAGTATCTGCGAGAAGAACAAATTCGCCAAGATTTACCAAGTCCCGAGGCTCGACCTTCGCGGGAGATCGAACCACCGATATCGTGTTTCGTGTGTGTGTATTTGCGCACCGCAACAACTTTTAATTAATAAATGAAGCATATAATTTCTTCAGTGCCACGGGTTATTTGAATATTGTCATTATTTGGCTTTGTTTTATGCCTTCGATTTTGCGGAGATCAATGTTTGCAATATTTCGCTTTTACTGGGTGGCGAAGCGTTTTTATGAATTATTGTTTTGCGTTCGGATTCAATGTGAAAAAGAACGATTAATGTTTATTTGAGGTAACCAACAGGATGGATTTCGATTTTTTTACATTTATCAATTCTTTTAAATTTATTAACATCCACCCCGTGAACCCAGGCTGACTGTGTGAGAGGCAACCACGCTTACCCCTACACTCCGGGTCGCGACATTGCGTGTTTCATGTAATTTTGCGAGGTTATTTTTTAAAGTGTAAAAAAAATTATACAACGTTGTAAAGCAGACAAATATAAAAATAGGCAGCGTCATCTTGGGTAAATCGGGACACAAGAGGTGAATTGGGACAGCAGTTTTAGAAATGTTGCAGCCTAATATTCTAATATTTTTGAGTGATTTCGGTTACAACAGATACAGAGCAACGAAATGTGTGCATTCATTTCCATATTTGAACCAATTAAGTGCTCTTAAACATGCTGTTCCTATTCAGACTGTAGTCCTGATTTGCCCCAGTTGACGGTACACAAGTATATAAGGTTTCATGAGTTTGGGCGATCTTTTGGAAAAAGTTTGAAAATGTTTGTTTTTTGCCAGATCCCATGAATTATGATAAAAATTATGTGCAGATATATTATTAATCACTTTGTTGAATGGATACAGGAAAAACTTTTTCCGATAAGATGTTAAGTTCGAAAATGTTAGAACCCTTTCATAAACTATAAGGTTTTTCAGTTTTATTTATATCTATTTTGAAGCTGTATCTTACAAATTTCAACAAAAGTGATGTCCGAATCCATCATATGACCCTGATAACCATATCTAAAGTTATGATTACAAAAGATTAAATTACTGTGTACAAAATTATGTAAAAGTGAGAATGGCATCTATCTAGATAAATTATACAAAATAATCCGACACGAGATATCAAGAAAATTTACCTCGGATAAGGGATCAAGGAATAAAATTACCGTCAGAAGATATGATAAGGTTTTGATCGCAAGAATTAGAATATGAGGTGATGCTAGACCAAAGCAGCCCAATAGCGTTGCTCACGGATGTATGAAAAAGACAAAAGTGTTTAATTTCGAGTGCCTCAACTGGAATTATCAAGTACTATGGCCCCAGCAGGAGCTGACCTGAAAATTTGAGATAATTTGGTAAAGGTTTAGTTGTTCCACCATTGACCTAATGTTAGAATAAAATTTCAATAAATTTAATTATTTTTCACTTTTCAACTATTCTTTGAGACAGTTTTTATACCCGATAAAATTTTCGAAAATTACAGATTTCTTATAGGTTTTGATCCGGAGAACAACTTTGTAGAACATCGCAAAACGCTAGGAATTAATCCCGGAAAGATATAGGTAAAGATAGATATATTTTTAGAGCACGTTTTAATTTTTTCACATACTTCAAAAAAAAAAATCCTGTATATTTGGTTTTCAAAATATCTAAAAACGCAGTTGACTTTATAGCTGTCGGCCACCATTGCTAGTAACAACCACTAGTGTCTTCCTTTTTAACTACAAGGACTTCGCCGCCCTGTGCTCCTAAGTGTTTGAAAGTATGGCACGGAGCGACGGCGCCGTATACCCATATTTACACAAAGAATTTTAGAGCGCCCGCCGCGGTATTCGAACCAGCGACCTCTGGGTTGTGAGTCCAGTGCGCGGTCCGATTGATCCACTCGGGCGGGCGAGTGTTGATAAAACATTTGTATCGCGAAAAAAAATACTTTCAGCAGTATCGCAATAGAGGAGAAAATTGTGACGTCAGAAATGAACTCAAGTCACTCAAAGTTCATTTTGTGAGTGACTTTAAAGCTAAGAGCAAGATTGTCCGTTCGACGCAGTGGTGAACGCAGAACGCTGTGCCAGTTCGATTTTTCCATCAACTGTCAGCCGAACAATCTGCAGGGGTTGCTTTGTTCAATGGTCGATGACTGGCAGGCTACGATGACAGGCGCAAAATTTTGCGTTTGTGTTCAGTCCTGACGGACAATATTGTTCTTACCTTAACAGTTTGGCCTAGTTTGACAGATACCTCGTCCCCAGGTTTTATGTGGGAGAGAAAAGGAGGCGAATACTTTATGGAAATCATTCCTGTCAAAATTCCTAGCCTCAAAATTTTGTCGCGAGTTGCTTTTCTCCTCTATTTCACAAAAATATTAATCTTTTTAAACGAGCCCAAACAGCCTATATATGATCATACACGCAGGAAAATCGCAGATTTGATCAGTTGAATAGACTTCTTCTAATTTTTTTTTTAATTTAGGAGTTTTAGTTTGCATTTTTTTTCGGGGGGAAAGGAGATCATAAACTTTGAAAAATATTTGCAACGGCCTTATTCTATTATTTTTGCCTTCCTCACGTTACTGAGGAAAGGCTCTAAAATCAATCAAAAAATGAACTTCTCAATTAGACCTCCTAAACCCACCTTCATGTATACCTATCGATTCAGAATCACATTCTGAGCAAATGTCTGTGTCACTCGATTATCTCGACATTGGCTGAACCGATTTTGTCCGTTTTGTCATTCAATCCGTCTTGGGGTCCCATAAGTCGCTATTAAAAATTATGCAGTTTAGTTAAGTACTTCAAAAGTTATGTTAAAAAAACTATTTTAACAAAAGTCCGGAAGATTGTAAAAAGGGTGGTTTTTGTAAGAAAACCCGTCATGCTATACATTTTCAGAAAGGTATTTAAAAGACCTTTCCAGCGCGTTCAAGACATTGAAGAGCTGACAAATCTATCAAAAGTTATAAGCACTTAAGTGTTATTTATACACTTTTTGGAGGCCGGATCTCGGATATGTTGATAAAAACGTTGTCCGGATATCTCATGCGACCAATCGTTGGATAGGTAATCAAAAGAGTTTTCCAACGCGTCCAAAACAACCCTATCGAAAGTTATTAGCACTTAAGTGTTATTCACGCACATTTTGCATTTTGGATAGCACCCTTTGAATGTGAGGAAGGCGTCAATCACCTAAGGGTGGATTAAGTAACGTTTTTTGAATGAAAATTACTATTTTTCAGCATCAATTATTAACTGAAACAATAACAACAGACATCAACAACTGTTAATGATGTAAAAAAATAGAAATATATGCAACCTTAGTTTTTACTTCAAGAAAGGAGAAAAGCTCGGAACTTAACCTTAAAGGTAAACAACCGAATGAACTTTTTTTGACAGGTGTCAGTTCCGGGACTAAGCATTTAACATTATAATTTTGTTCCGGTTGTTCCGTTTCGCATGCACACAAACACGGTCAGGAACACGGCAAGGACACGGCCACGGGAATGGCCAGGAACAGGCACCTACACGGCCAGGGACACGAAAACGGCCAGAAGCACGGGCACGAACACGGGCAGGAGTCCGGACAAGGACACGGCCTAGAGCACGGCCACGGGAACGACCAGGAACAGGCACCTACGTGATCAGGTGCACGTACACGAACACGGCCAGAAGCACGGACAAGCACACGGGCACTAATACGAAAAAAAACCGGGTTATGACGTTTCGCGCAATCAGAAGCAAATTGGAATAGAGGAGAAAAGCAACTCGCGACAAAATTTTGAGGCTAGGAATTTTGACAGGTATGATTTTCATAAAGTATTCGCCTCCTTTTCTCTCCCACAGAAAACCTGGGAAAGAGGTAGCTGTCAAACTAGGCCAAAATGTTAAAGTCACTCACAAAATGAACTTTGAGTGATTTGAGTTCATTTCTGACGTCACGATTTTCTCCTCTATTGACAAAAATGCTAAGTCCCGATTTGACACCTGTCAAACCACTCAAATGGCACTCACAAAATGAATACTGAGTTCTTTGAGTTCATTTGCTACGTCACCGTTTTCTTTCCTATAAGGCAAGAAAACCGTGACGTAGCAAATGAACTCAAAGAACTCAGTATTCATTTTGTGAGTGCCTTTTGAGTGGTTTGACAGGTGTCAAATCGGGACTTAGCATTTTTTAGAATTTTGAATTTGCTTCCGATTGCGCGAAACGTCATAACCCGAGTTTTTTACCCGTAGTATTGCCCGTGTGCTTGTCCGTGCTTCTGGCCGTCTTCGTGTACGTGCACCTGACCACGTAGGTGCCTGTTCCTGGTCGTTCCTGTGGCCGTGCTCTAGGCCGTGTCCTTGTCCGGACTCCTGACCGTGTTCGTGTCCGTGCATCTGGCCGTTTTCGTGTCCCTGGCCATGTAGGTGCCTGTTCCTGGCCATTCCCGTGACCGTGTCCATGTCGTGCTCCCGACCGTGTTTGTGTCCATGGGAAACGGAACAACCAGAACAAAATTTAATTTTAAGTGTAAAGTGCCGGAACTGACACCTGTCAAAAAAGTTCATTCGGTTGTTTACCTTTGAGGTTAAGTTCCGAGCTTTTCTCCTTTATAGTGGTCCGCAAGCGGCCTCAATTTAGAACTGTCAAAGTTGTCAAACTGTCATACGGTCGATCCCAGACATGCTAAATATCTTTCAAAACTAATTAGATTTTTTGTGAATCCATATTTTGCTGAAAAATACTCGTTTCTACGCTCATTTTTTTTTGAAAGTGTTTATCTCCGTAACCAACGCACACAAAGCTTTGAAATTTTGGATTTTTCCAACTTAAGAGTGTTTACTATAAAAAAAACTCCAAAAAATATTTTGAGGAGGTGACTTTTTTGAAACCATTGCCAAAGTCACATAAAACAAGTCAAAAGTTTTTCTTTCCAATGATTTTTGTAGATCAAAAGTTGATTTTTAGCTATTTTTTATATCGAAGCCTGTCGTTATTCGGGGTTGGGTTGTAGAGTATTGTAGAGTTATTCGGGCCCGGAGAGTTAGTGAAAAGTTAAAATTTTAAAAAGATTGATATACAACTTGAATATTTTGGCGTGCCGAATATTATTTAGAAGAAATGTACAAAATCTTCACCAATATTTTTTATCTAACTAAAAGGAGTAAAGCTCAAAGTATAGTACCAACAGGAAATGTACCTGAGCCCATTGAACAGGTAACCTTCCTTTAATAAATTCCAAAGTTAGTCCACGTGTGTAACTAATAGTGGTGGCCGCACTTTGAACAAATCTTTTTCACACACACGCTCTTTGATAGCGGAGACGACGTGATTCTTTTTTCGAATCGTCAAGAATCTTTATTTGGCTTGTTCTTGGGAGTTTTTTTTTCTAGTTTTACCCAAACAAGAAAACCACCCGCACAATGGAACCATAAACTTGGGTCTCATTGCGGTGGGCAGTTTGGTTTAAGTCTTCAGAGAGGCGCCATTCCCATCGTTTAGGTGGCGAGAATCGAATCATTTCAGTGTTTACGGCTATGAATGCACTAATGAGCTGCTGCCGGCCACCCGGCTGAGTAATGGTTTCGGTACATTCCGGATTACTTTTGATCAGGCCCGATTACGACACCTCGTTTGAAATCGATAAGTATTCATGATCTTTTTTCCCACGATGCGTGGGGACCACACAAATCGGGCAAGAGCTTCAAAACTTGTTAAACTAGTCAGGCTTTCCGAAGAAGATTCATTCCCATCTTGTTGTTAACTCCCAGAAGATTTGAAGCCACTGCCCCAAGTACAGATGTACGCAGATCTGACGTTGTTTTTCTACCCTCGAATTCAATAAGTAAAAAGAAACTCAGTCTGGCTCTCAAAAGCTTGTACCAATCAACAGTCGATGAATACCATTTTATTTAAATGTTTGTATGCTGATTTCAATTGACATCGGACGAATATCGGGGCCCCAAAGTGGCGAGCCGTGATTGGTTGGATCTGCGCGAAGAGGAGTTGCCTCCGAAGAAGAGTCTGTCCGTCCGAGCCTAGAACGCGGAGACGCTGGGCCTTGACTTGGCTGGACTGGACAGCGACAACGATGGGAATCCGAAAAGAGAGGCTGGGATTAAAATAAGTACGCGATTTGAATGACAGTTGACATGAGCAAACAATGGCGCTGGTCGGCGGTGGAATTGTGGACGATTACCCCATAGACGGTGATGGCAAGAGGAGGGGGGCTTTTTCAAAATGGCTATCCATTGCAAAAGGAATTGACAATCAATTGAATTTAAATGGGAAGAGAAAAAAGTGTAATGGACGATTCTTGCTGAACCTGGAGTGTCATGTTTTTTACTGGATCAGAATGAATTCAAAAATATTTTTTTCCAAAGGTCGAATGCGCCATGGGTTTCCTTTACTGATAGTACCTTTAAAAAAATATGAAAAATGGTAATTAAGAATGGATTAAATCTGTCCATGCTATATTTTGTTTCGGCTAAAAGTTTAAATTATTAACTGAATAAAATTTAACTGTTATTGAATTCAAGGATCTTTCGTTTCCACATCCTTCAAAAATGTTGCCACAAAACTGAGTGTATGCAATGACATACAAATGTTCAAGGAGGAAACACTTGTACCACTGATTATAAACATTTAAGAAACAACACAACTGGTGATCTTTTCTTTACTGAATGCGATTGCTTGGTCGTCACCCTTGTCACCCTCTTCTTGGTCACAAGAAGAGGGTGACGAGGGGAATTTTGCAATTTTAATGTTTTGTTCTATCAATGCTTCTTTGATTTGCAAATTAAGAAACAAAATCAAAAACAATACTGTAAATTTAGAAAAGGTAAAACCAATTTGTAATTGATGACACGACCACTAAGTTGCTCAAATTTTCCCTTAAAAAACTTGCAGTCACAGCCTAACAATTAAAAACCAAGTTTATAAAAATAAGTAAACCTTTTCCTCCAAATTTGGAGGCATGTTATTTTGAGTTTCAAAAAAGGCATAAAAAATCAATGAACATTTGAGTCGTAGTTTCCACCAAACTGGACTTTCTAACTTTAAAGCTAACTTTAACAGCAAGTGAGCATCCTCGGTTCACTTTGATCATGTTTTAAGAAAGTGCGATCGATAGCAATATTTAGTAAAAAGTTCAAGTTAGTAAGAATTGCGCAGTAAAACTCTGGATTTTTTTTTTAAATATTTGGGATAATTTTCTTTGCAACTGTGAATATTCCTTTACTGCTTATAAACAGTTGAGAATAAAAAAACAAATTTCAAATGTTGCTCAAGAGTCTTAATTTTCTTAAGGCAAAAATCCAGATCTAGCAAACTTTTGTTTACGTTTTTAAAAACTAAAACAAACAAATACCAAGTTGATGTTTCATCCGATTTTAGCTGTCTTAGACGCAAAAGAAAGGTGATTAGTTGGGCTATTTGGGAAAAATAGTAAGAAGTTTCAAAAATCTAGCTTGACCTTTGAAAAGGTCGTATGAAAACTTAAAATGCTGTTTTGAAGGTCTCGGGACCAAAGAGCCTATGTCTGAAAATATTTTTATCGGATTCCTCGGAAAATTTCACATAACATTTAAAAAAAAATGGTGAAGTTATGTTTTCGATACTCTGAGATACGATTTTTTGAAAATAAAAACTGGATTTTTCGACGCGCCACGCGCAAAAATGGGAAAATGACAAAAACGGGAAAAATCGACTTTTTTCACTAAAACTGCGATAATTTTAAAATTTCAGCGATGACCTATACTGCCCATGTTCGCATAAATGTCCCATATGCAAAAATAGCAAACTGGGAAAAACGCAATTGAAGTTTGTCCCACACATAAGGCTACGTGTTAAGTTTTCACGAAAAAACTGGATTTCCTCCCGATTTCTAGAACAAAGTACTGGATGTTATAGGCTCTTTAGAAAGAGCACACGATTTTGAACCAAACTGCATCAATAACTCAAAAGTGATGAAAATGCATATGGGACATTTATGCGATCATGGGCAGTATAGATGTTATGGTACCAAAAGTTGCGTCTTTTAATTATGAAAATTTTGGTATTTGGTTAAGTTTTAGAGAAATGTTGGCATTTTTTGCACCGGATTCCTCGGAAAATTTCTCATATTATATAAATAAGCAATGGTTTATAAATAAAAAAAAAGTTTAGGAGAAATTGATCACTGAATCCTTATAAACGAATTTCAATTTAATTGATTTGATTCTACTTTATATGCAAGATTACACTGTCAATGGCTTGCGATGAACTTTTCCCGGTAAGAAATGCGTATGAATAAATTAACCAAGTTGATAAATACACAATGTGATAGAAACAAAGACATGCTGCTTGCATTGTTTTCAATTTTCGGAAATGCTTGCCAAGCATATCAATTTCCTTGTACTACCAACTTAAGATATGATTCGTAATGCTGCACTCCCAAGACCCCAGTCACCGGTGTCTTCTTGCCATATCAGTACAGTCCTTGTGACGGATGCTTCTACAGATCCAGCAGCATCTTAACTCCCTGAATGCGTGTGTGTGTCTCTCAGTCTCTCTCTCTCTCGACCTGACTTTATGCACTCTCAGCCAGGAAAAGGATGCACTTCCTTAAGGGTTGTCAGCTGAGGGGAAGTTTTCCTTTTCACATGCTGACTGCACTCGTCTAAGATGGAATACCAAGCCTGGCCGAGGCCTCGGCATAATCCTGTGCCAGGTTTTCCGATTCCGATTAGTTTGCATAAGTTTCGTGTAAGGAGTAAACAATTGAATAGATTATTTCGCAATGGCTCGACTGCTTGGGTTTGACTTGGGTCTTGGGATGCGTCTTGTCTTGTGATGGACCGGAATCATTCTTCCTTGGCTGGTGCAACAACAGCACGACGTGCGTCAGGATTTACAGGCCCTGTCTTGGAAGAGGCCATGCTTGAAGGATTTATGCATGCGATTAGACAGTACAGAGTATTATTTCGACTCAATGGGCATGCAATAATAATGTGAGGTTCTTACTTCCTTTGCCGTTTGCATTATCACAGTCGGTTTGTGTTTGTGCACATGAGTGATAATCGTTAAGGTGATAATGTTGATTATATTTTATTGCTTTGCTTTGCATGAAAACATCAGTCATAAACGGGGTTGAATCTGTATTTCCTTGGAAAAACTATATTCATTGATTAATCTTTTTTGCGTAGTAGTTATTTTACAATCATCAAGTTGATGTAATTTTTCTTTCATTTTGTATGGACCAGGGATGGAATAATCGCGAAAAAAAATCATTCTCGATTGCGAACTTTCTTCAACCAGGAAAAAGAGAGGGGTGAAACACGCTGAAGAAAATCGCTCCCGAACTTTACGAAGAAATCAATCAGTTTAAGATTATTTGTGAATCTCCACACCCGTAGGAAAAATATATATCGAAATCTGCAACAGTGTATTTGCTGCAGAAAATGTTTATAACAGTTTTTGCAGCAAGCTCATAGATTAGAGGGTGACGATTCTCGAGATTTTCAATTTCCCGGGAATCGAGAGTTGAATTTGGCCATTTTCCGTTAATTCCCGGGACCCGGGAGTTTTTTTTGACTATGCCAATCGTAATGAAATAAAAAGTAATAAATTTGTTTTTTTTTATGAATTCAGTAACAATTGATTCATACTAATTCTATGAAACGGAAATTTAAGTAGCCTCATTATTTTAAGGAACTATATGAAACCATTTGATTTTTTTTTCTGAATCTGCAAATACAAAATCGTTTCCTGACCTTTTCAAGACTCAAAATTGTAGTTTAAAATATTTATGAATCTTTATTCGCACTGAGAGATTTTACAAAAGTTGCACAAAGTTGTTATTAGATTTTTGTACAAAAAAATAACTAATATAACTAATATCGGAAATTTTGCAATATGATAAACATTGACTCGAAACAACAAATTGAACTGTTTTTTTTTGTAATTTTTAAGGTCAACTACGAGGTCAACTGTATTTTCATTGAAGAAATATTTAGAGTTATCAGGAAAATTCATATGTTCACAAAAAAAAACTAAATTATGAGGATTGCTTTGTTCAAAAGAAGATTTTGGAATTGAACTTAACTTGAAAAAACTTTTCCCTCTTAGAAATAATTTCGAAAAATATTTGGAAATAAAACATTTGATTTCATGTCCGGGGTGAAGAAATAATTTCGAAAAATATTTGGAAATAAAACATTTGATTTTAATGTCCGGGGTGTAAGGTGTAACTGCTAAATATTTTTTAAAGTTAATATTGGGGTCCAATTTTTTCTCAATTCTAGTTTTTGGAATTTTTGACAAGTTATAATTTAAACTTTCTGAATAAGAAGTTTATAGAAGCATTGGTTTATTCGACCTTCCATCGGATGAGGAAGTCAAATGTGGGTCCCGGCCTTGGTTGTTAGGCCGTTAAGTCATTCCAGGTGGAATGGAGGAGTCGTCTCCATGCCATTAGTACAAACAACACACCAAACCAAGCCTACTCCGGTGGAATCGCTTGCGGTTGGACTCGCAATCCAAAGGTCGTCAGTTCAAACACTGGGGTGGAAGGTTCCTTTGAGTAGAGAGAGGTTTGGATGCTCTCCCCATTCAAGCCTTGGGACTCCTAGGTTCGAGCAGAAACTTGCAATAGAGACCGCAAAAGACCCGGGGGTCGTTAATGTTAATGGTTTGATTTTTTTTGGATTATTCGAACTTGAACATCGAACATTGAACATTAAATGTTCAAAACAATTTGGAATTTTTCAAATGTTTTTCTTATAAGTTTATCTAAGTTTACTTCGATATTTATAAGTTAAAAATTTCCCGGGAGGCTCGACCGAATTTCCCGGGAATAAAGAGGTCTTAAAATGGTCGATTTCCCGGGAATTCCCGCTCGTCACCCTCTATCATGGATCATTTTGCTAAACATGTCAGTGATGTGCAGTTCTCACCCTTACATGGTTTGGGGAAGCATTTTTGAGCTTTAATGTCAAAGGAAAATTTGATCAATGAGCAATTCTCTACCAAAACCGGAAATGGATTTTATTTGTATTTTTTGATTTGGCTCAAACTTTGTGGGGGCCTTCCCTATGACCAAATATGCTATTTTGTGTCATTGGTTCACCCATACAAGTCTCCATACAATTTTGACAGCTGTCCATACAAAAATGGTATGTAAATATTCAAACAGCTGTAACTTTTGAGTGAATTGTCTGATCAATTTGGTGTCTTCGGCAAAGTTGTAGGTATTGTTGAGGACTTTTGAGAAAAAAAATAGGTACACGGAAAAAAAATCAGATTTTTTTATCATTTTTTTTTTCACTAAAACTCAGTTTCCCAAAATACGTATTTTTTGATTTTCGAGATTTTTTTATATGTTTTAGGGGACAAAAATTCGCAACTTTTGAGCCATAGAGAAACATGGTCAAAAAATCTGCCGCCGAGTTATGAATTTTTGAAAAAATAGTGAATTTTTGGAAAAAATCGAAATTTCATGCAAAGACAAGTTTGACATTATTTTTTAATGCAAAATTGAATTTGCAATCGAAAAGTACTTTACAGATTTTTTGATTAAGGGCTCCGTTTTCAAGATATAGCCACCGAAAGTTTGATTTTAGCGAAATATTTGCAATTTTTCAATTTTTAAAAATAGTGACCATGAGTGACCATTTCTAAAAATATTGTTTTTGAAATGTTCATAAAATTTGCTATAAAATTGTCTAAGAGACATTGAAGATTGGACCTCTGGTTGCTGAGATACAGCGGCTTAAAGAAAAAGAAACACGAAAATTGAAGTTTCACCCAAACAGCCCACCATTTTCTAATGACGATATCTCAGGAATTAATGGTCCGATTTTTAATGTTAATATATAAAAAAACATATAAAAAAATCTCGAAAATAAAAAAATACGTATTTTGGGAAACTGAGTTTTAGTGAAAAAAAAGTTGATAAAAAAATCTGATTTTTTTTCCGTGTACCTATTTTTTTTCTCAAAAGTCCTCAACAATACCTACAACTTTGCCGAAGACACCAAATTGATCAGAAAATTCACTCAAAAGTTACAGCTGTTTGAATATTTACATACCATTTTTGTATGGACAGCTGCCAAAATTGTATGGAGACTTGTATGGGTGAACCAATGACACAAAATAGCATATTTGGTCATAGGGAAGGCCCCACAAAGTTTGAGTCAAATAAAAAAATACAAAAAATAAAAATGGTCGAAATCGGCCGATTTCGTAGAGAGTTGCTCCAATACAAAGTTCTACGTTGTTTGACCATACTAATACTAGGGCGGTCCTGAATTTTCTTATTTTTTCAAAATCTGTCTCTGCACCCTGATGAGATAGGAGCATATTTTATTCGGCAGTGCAAACCATTTTGAACAACTTTGCTGAAGACACCAAATTTCTATCTCTGAATCTGTGCATTCTACAGCATTTTATATGAAAAGTGCTAGGGTTACCCTTCAAAAAAGTGATTTATTCTAGAACTTTGTATTAACAAAAATACAAATTATTCGCTCTACAGCATTGCCTTGGCGTTCTCGATTGCGAGATTGCTAGGTGTTCGAAGGCTTGATTGTTGAGGCAATTGCAAACCTCTTTTTACACCTTAGCTTCCATCCACCCCGGGATTCGAACTGACGACCTTTGGATTGTTAGTCCAACTGCCTACCAGCGACTCCACCGAGGCAGGACCCAGGGAGACGACTCCTACACCTGGATTGAGCTAACGACCTAACCCTTTAGGTTAGACCGGGGCCAACATTTACTTCCCCATCCGACGGAAGGCGTGATCAGACAAATCTCGTCTCAAAATTTGCCAGCGGGACCTTCTGGGATCGAACCCAGGCCGACTGGGTGAGAGGAAATCACGCTTACCCCTACACCACGGTTTCTTGTATTATTTTTGGCAATTTTGATGTCTTGAGGGTATATTTAGGGGCCATTTCCAAATAACTGAAATTGCGATTTCATATAAAAATCGAAGCGTCATACATTCTAGTTGGCTTCGTTTAGCTTGAATATGATTTAGCAAACTTCCGGACATCAAAATACTAATATAATACAGCAGAAATTAAACGCTCAATTGAAATAAAAGAGATAGAAATTTTGTGTCTTCAGTTTTTTTTCGATACAATAGCTGAAAGGTTTTACTTTTCAGCACTCAAATGAGTGCTTTAAAGTTGAACTTTTCAACACTTGTATTGAAACGTAATACTTTTCAATATCATTTTAATTTGAACGGTGAATTGACAACATGAACGTTTGACTTTGAATCCCATTCAAAGGGTGTTTTCGGAGCTTAAAAGACAAATTTGTATAGGTCTGTCCATGTCACCTGAGTACGCTTTTGGACTCGACCTTCACCGATTTGGACCAAACCCGGAGGAAATGTTCATTTTTCTGTTGCGCCGCCGAGCGGTAAGGATTGGCGCATATGATGTGATATTAAAGTAATTTAAAGATCAAAGTTTATCTCTAACAACTATATTATGTTTCTAAATAATTAATGACATCGATGTTATTACTACCGCGGCCTAGCACTTAATAAATGAATCAATTCCCTGGTAAGACACTCGATGTCCCCAGGGGAAACCCAAAAGCCCACATCAGCAAAGCTGGCCGTGTGCTGCAAAAACTGCACCGCCGCGCGGAGCGCTCGTCTGTGCTGACGGTGTGAATAAAAGCACCTTTGGCCACTGTGCCCAACTCAAGTGAGGGTCTTTGCTATAATTTAAGTTAGGGTAGGTCGCACGGACTAAGTCCGGTGCATGTCCCCCCCCTTACCGAGCTTGAGCTTGGCCATGAAGAGGCCGAGCTCAAGAGGTAAGACGCTGGAATAAAATAAGGTTTCGTGGATACTAAAGACATACTATCAACTATTTTTATTTTAAAGCTAATTATAGCCTAACCGTTATGATGGAGCTTCTTCGCGAACCGGCTTCTAAAATCGTGCAGATAGCCATTGGCGGGTCGGGCTTTTAGATAACTGGCTTAATTCCTGTTGTTTTCGGTGACACATCCATCGTCTACTATTCCTTTCGAACCCTCTGTACTAGATTTTGATTATTTTGCTGTTTCGTTGGGGCCTAGAACCAACTACGCCTTTTTTTAATTGCTGTTATCGTTGATTGCGTAAGGTACTGTTTGCTAAAATACACTGCCACGAATCTAGATTATTTTGCTGTTTTGTTGGGGCCTAGAACCAACTACGCCTTTTTTGTGAAATAGTTTTGCAGTCTTAGCGTATGTGTATCTTCAGTAAAAGTCTTCGCTCTATCCATGGACCGACTTACGGGATGCTGTCCTTGCGTTTTAAGATTAAATTAAGATTGGCTCAAATTTTGCCATGCTCTTGTTTCTGGTGTCCGGGGTTCGAATTCTTCCTTTCGCTGTCTTGTAATAATGAATACTCCTTGGCGTCACAAATTCACCCGCTATCACCACATGCGCCGCCGAGCGGTAAGGATTGGCGCATATGATGTGATATTAAAGTAATTTAAAGATCAAAGTTTATCTCTAACAACTATATTATGTTTCTAAATAATTAATGACATCGATGTTATTACTACCGCGGCCTAGCACTTAATAAATGAATCAATTCCCTGGTAAGACACTCGATGTCCCCAGGGGAAACCCAAAAGCCCACATCAGCAAAGCTGGCCGTGTGCTGCAAAAACTGCACCGCCGCGCGGAGCGCTCGTCTGTGCTGACGGTGTGAATAAAAGCACCTTTGGCCACTGTGCCCAACTCAAGTGAGGGTCTTTGCTATAATTTAAGTTAGGGTAGGTCGCACGGACTAAGTCCGGTGCACTGTAGTAAACAGAAATCCCAACTTTTAGACCAAAATACTTTCTTCTGGTTGCATTTTATAGGAGATTGTCCGAGGGATTCGATAAAAATATCTCAAATGCCTTTATTTTTTTTTACAATTTATGAAATAAAACGTGGCTTTCGGGTTTGGTATTTCCTAATCCTCTAAATATCTTATATGTGAGCTACCAAATTGTATTGATATTTATATGGAAAACTTTTTATTCATGGAAAACTGTGATGTTAAATGTTAAAACAGATTATGCGAAAATGCAGCATATTCAATTGAATGTACTCTTTTCTTGGTGAAGTGGTTGTCAAAAATGACAAATGAATCGTTTGTAATTAAAACTATTAACACCCAAAAGGCCATGCTCTCTTAGAAACAACATTTTAAAATGTAAAAAATCATATCTCCGATTGGTTTCAACCAATTTTGATGAAACTTTCAGAGCAGATCCAGTTTTTAGTATAGTTTCAAATGAACTTTGAGTTGGGTCAGAATTCCGGATTGTTCCGGATTTATCGCAGATTCCCTTGGGGTACCTTTGTTTTGGCCAGTGGGGTCACTTTATGTTTACTTAACATTTTTCTTCAACAGTATAAAGTTTTAGTGGAAAAAACTGAAGTATTATCAAAAACAAATACTCCTATGCGTATATGGCATATGATGACCCCTCCACATAGCCCTGGGACCACCGGAACCGGTTCCGTAGTACAACCGTGGGGGACAAAATCTAGAAGTCACAGAAATATATCATGCGACATGTCAAAAAATATCTACTGGATCTGAAAAGTTGATTGCTAACCTTCAAAAGAGTGTCCGAGGCCATCCGGACACTTTGGCCACCTGGAACCGGTGAATCCGGAACATGGTTCATGGTAGAAAAATGTTATCTGTAATTCCCATAGTGCGACATGTCAAAGAACATCTACTGGCTCTGAAAAGTTGATTGGTATCACTCAAATGACTTTCCGAGACCATCCGGACACTTTGGCCAACTGGAACCAGTGAACCCGGAACATGGTTCATGGTAGAAAAATGTGATCTGTAATTCCCATAGTGCGACATGTCAAAGAACATCAACTGGCTCTGAAAAGTTGATTGGTATCACTCAAAAGAGTGTCCGAGGCCATCCGGACACTTTGGCCACCTGGAACCGGTGAACCCGGAACATGGTTCATGGTAGAAAAATGTGATCTGTAATTCCCATAGTGCGACAAGTCAAAAAACATCTACTGGCTCTGAAAAGCCACCTGGAACCGGTGAACCCGGAACATGGTTCATGGTAGAAAAATGTGATCTGTAATTCCCATAGTGCGACATGTCAAAGAACATCTACTGGCTCTGAAAAGTTGATTGGTATCACTCAAATGACTTTTCAAGACCATCCGGACAATTTGGCCAACTGGAACCGGTGAACCCGGAACATGGTTCATGGTTGAAAAATGTTATCTGTAATTCCCATGTGCGACATGTCAAAACATCTACTGGCTCTGAAAAGTTGATTGGTATCACTCAAATGACTTTTCAAGACCATCCGGACAATTTGGCCAACTGGAACCGGTGAACCCGGAACATGGTTCATGGTAGAAAAATGTGATCTGTAATTCCCATAGTGCGACATGTCAAAGAACATCTACTGGCTCTGAAAAGTTGATTGGTATCACTCAAATGACTTTTCAAGACCATCTGGACAATTTGGCCAACTGGAACCGGTGAACCCGGAACATGGTTCATGGTTGAAAAATGTTATCTGTAATTCCCATAGTGCGACATGTCAAAGAACATCTACTGGCTCTGAAAAGTTGATTGGTATCACTCAAATGACTTTCCGAGACCATCCGGACAATTTGGCCACCTGGAACCGGTGAACCCGGAACATGGTTCATGGTAGAAAAATGTGATTTGTAATTCCTATAGTGCGACATGTCAAAGAACATCTACTGGCTCTGAAAAGTTGATTGGTATCACTCAAATGACTTTTCAAGACCATCCGGACAATTTGGCCAACTGGAACCGGTGAACCCGGAACATGGTTCATGGTTGAAAAATGTTATCTGTAATTCCCATAGTGCGACATGTCAAAGAACATCTACTGGCTCTGAAAAGTTGATGACCCCTCCACATAGCCCTGGGACCACCGGAACCGGTTCCGTAGTACAACCGTGGGGGACAAAATCTAGAAGTCACAGAAATATATCATGCGACATGTCAAAAAATATCTACTGGATCTGAAAAGTTGATTGCTAACCTTCAAAAGAGTGTCCGAGGCCATCCGGATACTTTGGCCACCTGGAACCGGTGAATCCGGAACATGGTTCATGGTAGAAAAATGTTATCTGTAATTCCCATAGTGCGACATGTCAAAGAACATCTACTGGCTCTGAAAAGTTGATTGGTATCACTCAAATGACTTTCCGAGACCATCCGAACACTTTGGCCAACTGGAACCAGTGAACCCGGAACATGGTTCATGGTAGAAAAATGTGATCTGTAATTCCCATAGTGCGACATGTCAAAGAACATCAACTGGCTCTGAAAAGTTGATTGGTATCACTCAAAAGAGTGTCCGAGGCCATCCGGACACTTTGGCCACCTGGAACCGGTGAACCCGGAACATGGTTCATGGTAGAAAAATGTGATCTGTAATGCCCATAGTGCGACAAGTCAAAAAACATCTACTGGCTCTGAAAAGTTGATTGCTACCCCTCAAAAGAGTGTCCGAAGCCATCCGGACACTTTGGCCACCTGGAACCGGTGAACCCGGAACATGGTTCATGGTAGAAAAATGTGATCTGTAATTCCCATAGTGCGACATGTCAAAGAACATCTACTGGCTCTGAAAAGTTGATTGGTATCACTCAAATGACTTTTCAAGACCATCCGGACAATTTGGCCAACTGGAACCGGTGAACCCGGAACATGGTTCATGGTAGAAAAATGTTATCTGTAATTCCCATAGTGCGACATGTCAAAGAACATCTACTGGCTCTGAAAAGTTGATTGGTATCACTCAAATGACTTTTCAAGACCATCCGGACAATTTGGCCAACTGGAACCGGTGAACCCGGAACATGGTTCATGGTTGAAAAATGTTATCTGTAATTCCCATAGTGCGACATGTCAAAGAACATCTACTGGCTCTGAAAAGTTGATTGGTATCACTCAAATGACTTTTCAAGACCATCCGGACACTTTGGCCACCTGGAACCGGTGAACCCGGAACATGGTTCATGGTAGAAAAATGTTATCTGTAATTCCCATAGTGCGACAAGTCAAAAAACACCTACTGGCTCTGAAAAATTAGTTGCTACCCCTCAAAAGAGTGTTATCCACAGTTTACACAATGTGTTAGCATTGTATGAGTACACTTATCGGGATCCGGATGGCCTCGGACACTCTTTTGAGGGGTAGCAATCAACTTTTCAGAGCCAGTAGATGTTTTTGACATGTCGAACTATGGGAATTACAGATAACATTTTTCTACCATGAACCATGTTCCGGAATCACCGGTTCCAGGTGGCCAAATTGTCCGGATGGTCTCAGAAAGTCTTTTGAGTGATGCCGATCAACTTTTCAGAGCCAGTAGATATTTTTTGACATGTCGCACTATGGGAATTACAGATAACATTTTTCTACCATGAACCATGTTCCGGAATCACCGGATCCAGGTGGCCAAATTGTCCGGATGGTCTTGAAAAGTCATTTGAGTGATACCAATCAACTTTTCAGAGCCAGTAGATGTTTTTTGACTTGTCGCACTATGGGAATTACAGATCACATTTTTCTACCATGAACCATGTTTCGGGTTCACCGGTTCCAGGTGGCCAAAGTGTCCGGATGGCCTCGGACACTCTTTTGAGTGATACCAATCAACTTTTCAGAGCTAGTTGATGTTCTTTGACATGTCGCACTATGGGAACTACAGATCACATTTTTCTACCATGAACCATGTTCCGGGTTCACCGGTTCCAGTTGGCCAAAGTGTCCGGATGGTCTCGGAAAGTCATTTGAGTGATACCAATCAACTTTTCAGAGCCAGTAGATGTTCTTTGACATGTCGCACTATGGGAATTACAGATAACATTTTTCTACCATGAACCATGTTCCGGATTCACCGGTTCCAGGTGGCCAAAGTGTCCGGATGGCCTCGGACACTCTTTTGAAGGTTAGCAATCAACTTTTCAGATCCAGTAGATATTTTTTGACATGTCGCATGATATATTTCTGTGACTTCTAGATTTTGTCCCCCACGGTTGTACTACGGAACCGGTTCCGGTGGTCCCAGGGCTATGTGGAGGGGTCATCATATGCCATATACGCATAGGAGTATTTGTTTTTGATAATACTTCAGTTTTTTCCACTAAAACTTTATACTGTTGAAGAAAAATATTAAGTAAACATAAAGTGACCCCACTGGCCAAAACAAAGGTACCCCAAGGGAATCTGCGATAAATCCGGAACAATCCGGAATTCTGACCCAACTCAAAGTTCATTTGAAACTATACTAAAAACTGGACCTGCTCTGAAAGTTTCATCAAAATTGGTTGAAACCAACCGGAGATATGATTTTTTACATTTTAAAATGTTGTTTCTAAGAGAGCATGGCCTTTTGGGTGTTAACAGAAATTTTTACTAAATCACATGAAGCTCTTATCGTAACAATCATGTTGCCGAGTGCGTATCGCATGTTTCACCTCTATCGGCAAAACTATCTCCACCAGGTCAGCCCAGACACCAGGCAATGTGTTTGTGATGCATAATTTTCGCGTTTTAAATAACTGTATTAAATGGCACGGCAAATATTCATGCCACGAGTTTGCTCAAATGAGTAAGTGAGAGAGCGCGAAAAAACATACGAGAGAACAAAAGAGGTGGAATGTATTTGCCGACGCCGCGAGCAAGCTCATAGTTCAAAGGCCGCGACCGATGCAACGACGACCGACGACGACGACGTGCTATTATTATTCGTGTAAAACGAGCAACAACGCAAAGGAACAGAAGAAAAAATAAATGCAAAAAGTGCGATACGATTATCATGAAATTAGACGTTGCTTGAAATCATAACAATTTTAACGATATTATTAAACAAACATCAACATGCCGAACGGTGTCTCTCGATCATTGTGAGGAGGGGAGGTGGGGAGGTCTCCCTTCCCTTCCCAACTCACCGCGCCGGTGTCGATGATCGTGTAAAGCGAGGTAGCTTAGGGTAATCAAAGCTCAAGCCTTTTCAGCGCCAACCACAACAGATCGTCAAACGGACGAGACGAGATCGGCGGAGCAGCCCGCTCGACAATGAGAGTCACAATTTGTGTGTGTGTGTGTGTGAGAGAGAGAGAGTGAGAGAGCAAAAAGAGAGGTGCCGGGCGAATTTAAATATTTATTCTAATTGTTTTTTAATTAAGAGGATTTCCATATGAATACATTAATAAAATTACAATAATAATAATTTCTTCAGCGATTTAATCCGCGCTCGCTGGGTTGTCTTTTGTGCAGAGATCCGATGCTGGTTATAGGTATAGGTGGACGGTCGGAGTATCTTGTAACACGATCATGATCGCTCACTTATCATTTAGCACTTAGCTGCAAATTGTGGAATTACTGCCACTGTATATGACACTTTGCTACTTGGTGAAATTTATTGGAATTTATGACGTAGCTGAGCAATTCTCTGGAATTTCGATCATTCGATTTTTTTTTGTAATTTTTAATCCGGCTGAAACTTTTTTGGTGCCTTCGGTAAGCCCAAAGAAGCCATTTTGCATCATTAGTTCGTTCATATAATTTTCCATACAAATTTGGCAGCTGTCCATACAAAAATGATATGGAGCAATTCCAGCTCAAATCAGGATTTTTTCTGGTACTTTTGTACCCGACCCTCTCCGATTTCAATGAAACTTTGTAGACTTGTTATCCTAGGCATATATAAGCCATTTTTGTGTATATGGAGCCAAAAGTACTCGAAAATAGCATTTGAGAAGGGCGTAAGGTATTTAAATATTTTTGTATTTAGTAATTTAAAAATTACTGTATCTCGAAGCCGTTGCTTCGTATCAAAAAGTGGTCAAAGACAAACTTGTAGGAAATTGGATGGGCTTTCTGAAAAAAAAAAAAATACACTGAAACAAAAATACACGCCACATCTATGAGATTTTTTAATTTTTAAGTCTTAAACTTAAATTTAAAGGTGATGTCGCGATTTTTTTAAAATTTTTTGAGGAAATAGCCTAAAATATAACCAAAAGACTGACGAAAAATGCAGGATGGTATGTCTCACCTAAAAAAATACAAAAATCATTTACTAAAACTGTTTTTTTGAAAAGTGGTCTAAACCTCAAAGTTTTTGAAAACCGGTAGTGGGAATCGATTCTCCAGACAATTGTACATAAAAGTCTCCATATTGACCATTGCCCTATGTCCAATCCTTGGGAAAAAACAGCGGTTTTAAAAATGAAAATGTTGAAAATACGGGTTTTTTGGTGGTTTTTGGCAATTTCTATATGACAGACTTGGTTTTTCAGTCTCGTAAATATTTTTACCGAATAGCTCGTCCAATTTCCCATAAGTTTGCCTTTGACAGCATTTCAATTGGATGTAAGGGCTTACAGATATAAGCTTAATTACATTGCTTATAACTGAAAATAGAATATTTTTTTCAGTGTGGTAGAAACCAGGATAGTAAATTTGATTACGTAAATTTAAAAACGACATAAATCAAAAAGCTGTCAAAAACATGGCAAAAATAAAAAAAATAAAAATAGTGTTTATTTTTGCAAATTAAGTTTAAGTGACAAACAGTGAAATTAAAAATCACCATTTTTTTTTTAAACCGTGTATATTTTTTTTCAGTGTAGTCCATATCCATACCTACAACTTTGCCGAAGACATCAAATCGATCAAAAAATTACTTCAAAAGATACAGATTTTTGAATTTTCACATATCATTTTTGTATGGACAGCTGCCAAATTTGTATGGAAAATTATATGAACGAACTTATGAAGCTAAATGGCTTCTTTGGGCTTACCGAAGGCACCAAAAAAGTTTCAGCCGGATTAAAAAATACAAAAAAAAATCGAATGACCGAAATCTCAAAGAATTGCTCTAAATCGTAGTTCCAGTAGTTTAGAAGATACTAAAATGTTGGTATCAAAACTCTGGGTGCAAAAGCACTGATTGATGTGCACATTATGCTCCGATAAATTAAAAACATTCTAAAAGTAATGTTATTGAGATCAATTGAAAACGAAAAAGATGGAGTTGTTTCGATTGAGTTTCAAATGTTTTTTCACATTTCAAACAAGAACAGAGAGATTTTCGTTGTGTTAGAATATGTTATAACTTAATTACAAAACAATTTCCTTTCATCAAGTAAAAATTGACAATATTAGCAGAACAACAGAAATTGCCCTACACTGCGTCATGCTCCATCGATTATCGTCATAAAGCAATGTTTGTGTACTTCTACGAATTAAAAATTCAAATTAAATCACACTAAACGACCCCACATCCCGCGTGCCGTTGGGCCCGCGATGACAAGATGACTTAATTATGTTGCGGCGATGCGATAGGGTCATTTGCGATATGTTTCTTTCCTTCTTCCACCACCATTCATTGTCGTGATGAATGGAATAGCTTTTCCAGTCTAGCCAGGAGCCTTCTGGTTGTGGCGATAAATGGCGCGACGGAACAATTACACACGTGTTACGGAGGCCGGAGAGTGAGTGATCGAAAGACACGGGATAGATGACGAAAGGTTGGGAGCTCGGGAGAGGAAAACATGGCGAGGTCTGCTTAGCGAGCGGGGCGCTACCTGGTGGGAAAAGTCGAGCGCCAAAGTTGGGCTGCCTTCGACGGGGTTGCTCGTTACTCGTTGCTATATTTTTCCCTCTGCGGGTATCCATATCGGACTGCTCGGTATGGAAAATGGTATCGAACGAGTCCGGGACGATATGGCAAGACGGCAAGATGTGTGAGAAACATGTGCAAATGGAATGATTTGTAGAGTTTAATTGATTTTGCATAAATTACGATTTTTTAACGATACTAATTGCAATTATTAGGCTGTTTTTAGGAACATGAAATATTGCTGGTTGTCGTAATGACCATATACTTTGACAGACATGTAATGTACAGCGTGTTGGAAAAAGGAGGAGAGTTTGACGTAAAGAAAAAGTGAAAAAAACAGTACAACAGAACAACAGAACAATAGAACAACAGAACAACAGAACAACAGAACAACAGAACAACAGAACAACAGAACAACAGAACAACAGAACAACAGAACAACAGAACAACAGAACAACAGAACAACAGAACAACAGAACAACAGAACAACAGAACAACAGAACAACAGAACAACAGAACAACAGAACAACAGAACAACAGAACAACAGAACAACAGAACAACAGAACAACAGAACAACAGAACAACAGAACAACAGAACAACAGAACAACAGAACAACAGAACAACAGAACAACAGAACAACAGAACAACAGAACAACAGAACAACAGAACAACAGAACAACAGAACAACAGAACAACAGAACAACAGAACAACAGAACAACAGAACAACAGAACAACAGAACAACAGAACAACAGAACAACAGAACAACAGAACAACAGAACAACAGAACAACAGAACAACAGAACAACAGAACAACAGAACAACAGAACAACAGAACAACAGAACAACAGAACAACAGAACAACAGAACAACAGAACAACAGAACAACAGAACAACAGAACAACAGAACAACAGAACAACAGAACAACAGAACAACAGAACAACAGAACAACAGAACAACAGAACAACAGAACAACAGAACAACAGAATAACAGAACAACAGAACAACAGAACAACAGAACAACAGAACAACAGAACAACAGAACAACAGAACAACAGAACAACAGAACAACAGAACAACAGAACAACAGAACAACAGAATAACAGAACAACAGAACAACAGAACAACAGAACAACAGAACAACAGAACAACAGAACAACAGAACAACAGAACAACAGAACAACAGAACAACAGAACAACAGAACAACAGAACAACAGAACAACAGAACAACAGAACAACAGAACAACAGAACAACAGAACAACAGAACAACAGAACAACAGAACAACAGAACAACAGAACAACAGAACAACAGAACAACAGAACAACAGAACAACAGAACAACAGAACAACAGAACAACAGAACAACAGAACAACAGAACAACAGAACAACAGAACAACAGAACAACAGAACAACAGAACAACAGAACAACAGAACAACAGAACAACAGAACAACAGAACAACAGAACAACAGAACAACAGAACAACAGAATAACAGAACAACAGAACAACAGAACAACAGAACAACAGAACAACAGAACAACAGAACAACAGAACAACAGAACAACAGAACAACAGAACAACAGAACAACAGAACAACAGAACAACAGAACAACAGAACAACAGAACAACAGAACAACAGAACAACAGAACAACAGAACAACAGAACAACAGAACAACAGAACAACAGAACAACAGAACAACAGAACAACAGAACAACAGAACAACAGAACAACAGAACAACAGAACAACAGAACAACAGAACAACAGAACAACAGAACAACATATGAAACGTGGAAGAAGGGAATTCAGAAGAAAGGAGGAACAAAGAATAAGAAACAGAATTTAATAAGAAGATCGGAACGACGGAGCTTATGATCAATCCAAACCTAACGAGCCGTAACGCGTTGGCATTGGAATGAAAGTAAACATTTTTAATTTTATTCAATTAGCCGCTCTATTTCTGAAAGTTCCCACCGGAGGAAAACTCGTCCGCACCAAAGTGTCCATCTGCAACCGGTTCGGTGAGTGGCGGCCAGAACTTCGTCACTGCGCGTCGTTGTCGTTGCGACGGACCGTTGAGCAGGAAATTCTCAAACTTCCGAATATAGATAACATCGTCTCAGCTCTACACTAGATCATCGCTCGATTCAGCACAACATGGATTGGGCCCAAAATCGAATTCATGTTTTGAAACCAAACACACATTGTAGTCTACCATAAAAATCGAAAGGCTGTAAAAATACTAAGTGTTTTATAGGGTTTTATTGGTCGTTAAAATATTTTATCGCCCAATAAAGAGAGTCGCAGTGCGTTTCTAATAAACTATTTCGGGGCGGGTTCGATCTTCGCGACACGCAACGCGATCGAGAATCTGCTTGGTTTATTTGATCGAGTCTGATATGGTGGAGTTGAGGCCGTGGACCGTGTCTTTTTTATGGTGACAATTCAAGACCACGCAGTCTCGGCTGCGGCCGCGGCTCATCTTCTGGATTTTAATCTCCCCTCCGGTATCGAAATGGAGAAGATGACTCTCTCGCATTCCGTTTGAAGTATTTTGATCGTAAATCACGCTTTAATTATATCGCTGATTTCCAATCAAACGTAATGTCACGGATTTTAGTTACATGGACGATGAGGGTTGGCCTTCAGCTTAGGGGAGCTTTCTGATTGGATTGATGCGTTCAAGGGATTTCGGATATGAAGGTTGCAATCAAACAACACGTTGAACATGATTGTTGTACAGATTTATTTGTGCATTTCAATATGTTATCGAATGTGGTGAAGCTGGTGAAATCTTACAAATAAAGTTGTCCTCTTTTGAATTGAGTTGATCTTTACATTTTCAAATCGATCAAAATATTGTTTTGCAAACAGCTCCAGCAAATATTTTTTTAACAAAATTAGATAAGGCTCCAGGGTTTCATAAAAATCGCCAAAAATGTTTGTTTTTCCTCCAATTTGCGTTCATAATCTGGAAGGTTCGTCGCTTATATAAAAAGGATCGTGAAATATTTTTCATAACCTGCTTTAAAACATTGTAACAAATTTGTAAAGGCGTTATAAATTTACAAAACATGTGTGTAACAAACAACTTGCAATCGTAAGAATATTCATAAACTAATCAGGCTAAATTTCTTCTTCTTTCCCTTGATTCTGCGGAAGTTTCGCGTTTGTTGAAGTAAATTTACACCAACTTCCGTTGCGAGGACCGCTTCAATTTAGGTCCATCATGTAACCGGTGACAAGAACAACTCGCCGGCAGCAGCAAAATTCCATTCTCCACCGGCCTCCCCCATGCCGGTGCCAACAACGCATCACTTCCGGTTGACCGTTCCGGTTACACATTTCCGGAACGCAGCGCAAATGCAATGGAGGTGCCTATCACCTTTGCTACCTCCCGGGGAAGTTGTTTCAAGTTTGTAGCCTACATCCAAAGTTTTCCTGTACGGGGTCGGTCGGTTAAGACGGATATCCAGCAACAATCCACGTGACGACGGTGGAGAAACTTTTCCAAACTGCTGCAGTTTTGCAGTGTCGTGGTGAGTTCTGAGGGGGAAATTTATTATTGCGCTGCTGAGCTTGGCCTAAACTAGGTGAGCTAATGAGAAATTCTCTGAGATTTTCTATAACTTTAATTTTCCATGAAATCTTAATGAGCAAAGTTTTTTTTAAATAGAATTTGGGTTTTTAAATTGAATATGAAGAAAAAAAAAAACAAAACCACTAACGTTTTTGAAATGATTTCCAGAAAATATATTTATAATGATTTGAATCGCCATTTCTCCCGATTTTGTAATTTGTTCTAGGCACCATTTTAACAGTATTTGGAGTTATCATACGACTTATTCTATATAAGGGTAATTGATTCAAACTCCAAACTTTTTTTCCCATGATAGTCAAACAAATCACCTTCTAAGTGCTACACGGAGAATTCAAATTGGCTGAAATGACGCAAAAATAACATGATTTGAAAAAATAAATTGTTTGCTAAAATCGTCATAAAACGCCATTTATCAAACCACTCTAACACGGAATAGGTCACTGTTATGACCAAACAAATAAAATATGTGTCGAATTATTCCAGCCAACGAACCCTCAGTCTTATTTTGAGCACGATTCAAGCACTTTTGTTTCGATTTGTGCTCTTTTAATAAGAAACTGCTGTACCTTTTTAAAAAATTAGAAATTCTGTGTGATATATCAAAATCCATTTTGGAGCAATTAGTTTTGTTAACTAAGGGATTATCAAGAGTAAGAATAAATGCAAAAAAAAACTGACTGAAATTGCAAAGAAAAGTGATAGAAAAAGTTTAAAACTAGATCAAAATTTTTTATCCTTCGTAGATTTTGTTTTATTTTTTTTTTTTGTATTTCATAGTAAAATTGTTAAGGGGGAGATAAGATTTTCAGGCCCAAGCGCGAAAATATAAGCAGCTTACATCAAATATCTCAGCGATTTTTTTTTATTCAGTGGGTTTCAGTGGCTCATTATTGAGGAAAATGTTCAACTTTAAGCATTTACAAAAGACATGATAGAAAATCACAACTAAATGAGCACATTTTAAATTTTGAAAATATCTTAAAATGTTATTGTTAGAAAAACTTTTTTTTCCATTTTTTTGCCTTCCTCACTGAGGTAAGGTTATAATCCTGCTCTAAAATTGAACTTTTTATTTAAAGCTCGAAAACTCACCTTCATGTATACCTATCAACTCAGAACTGAAAACAAAACAAATGTGTGTGTGTGTATGTGACCAACATTCTTGCCAAGTTTTCTCATCACTGACTGAACCGATTTTGATCAAACCAGTCTCATTCGACTTGGTTTAAGACCCCAAAAAGCAAAGCAATACACTTTAACGACCCCCGGGTCTTTTGTGGTCTCTGTTGCAAGTTTCTGCTCATTTCTAGGCGTCCGAAGGTTATGTGTGGTGAGTCACCCTAAACCTCTTTTACGCACCGATGTTTTACTTCCCCATCCGATAGAAGGCCAGGAGGATAAGGCGGGAATCGAACCCGCGCCCCATAGCATCTTAGGGATCGGCAACCGAAGCCGCTAACAACCTCGTCACGAGGCCCAATACTGCGCTATTAAATTGTTTGAAGTTTCGATAAGTTGTTCAAACGTTATGTGTAAACATGTGTTTTCGCAAATATTCATATGTTAGAAAAGTGGCCTTGAAACAAATTAATTTTTTTTTAATTAAATATGTCTTTATTGAACTTTCACTTTAACTTATGACCTCTTAAGTGAAAGAAATTTCTGGTTAAGATCTGGCAACCCTGTCTCAAGTTATGTCCCCTTAAGAGACATTTGTGTACTTTTATATGCCGGATCTAAGACAAATAGATGAAATTTGTGTGCAAACCCATCATATCATCAATTGTTGGTAAAGAGTGTGGAAGGCACCAACCACATAGGTGGATTAAGTTAGTTCTTTCAATGCCGTATATTAGCAACCAGTTCTCCGATCATGAAAGTCCAAAAAAGAATTTTGTAGGTTATTTTCTCAGCTTTTGAATATAAGTGATATTTTCGTAATGCAAAAAAAAATCAACAATTATCCATTTTGAGTATATCTACTCAAGATAACTAAGACTTCATGAACCTTTTTTTATACCTTACGTTACTCGTCTTTTCAGTTCTGTGATCAAAAAATTATGTTTCTATATTTGTTCCAAAAAATTTCATTTCTTATTAAAAAGTAAACGTCCAAATGTCAGAATAACATAAAAAAACACCTAAATAACATTGAAGAATTAGTTATAAAAATGATTTAAGAAAACTTGTTCAATCATTCAAAAAATTAAATTTTCTGACAGCACTGGCCCAAGATATCGATACTGAAGTGCATTTAAGCTTTTAAAGACAGGAAATCGTTTTTATGGGAGTTTTTATCATTGGAAAGGTGATTAAAAATCATTCCGACAAATTGTAAAGTTGTTGTTGTTTTTTAGACGATGATTGGGAGCTTTTAGTATTTAGTTAGACTTATAAAGAACATCCGACACAAACGTAAAGCAAGAAGATGTTGGATTTATTTTAAATTGCGAAATAAGATTATTTGATTAAAAAAATATTGTGGAGCTTCAGAATAATAAAAATTAAAATCAAGGCAAAAAAGTTGAATTACAGAGAACTGCTCTAAGGAGAAGGATGATGAAGGAGTGGACTCTCTCGGTCCCCTCGACACGAGTCAAGGATTCAAGCCGGAACGGAACCTAGGAGCGATGAAAGTTTTGCCGGTGGTGGCCAGTAGGAGGGTGGCTGGTGGTTGTTTTGCACTCGGCTGGATGTTTTCGCTCACTCAGGCTCTCCTCCGGTGTGTATATTTTATCCATTATTCTAATGTGCCATAATGTAGTGTAATGGAGAATTTAGCGCGAAAACCCGGAACCCCTGCTGGTGGAGGACCGCAGGGCCGGAGGAGGCCCAAGCCCCCTCGTGTCGTGGCCGTGGTCGTGTCGCGCGTCAAAGAGGTATGGCAGAAGAACGGGACTTTTGCGAGTGAAAACAAGTTCATATATTTTAATTTGCTGCGATGAAAATGTGGAGTACATTTTTGGGAAATTTACTACAAGACATGGCGCGCACGTTTTGTGCCACACGTTTTGGCCCTTTGTAGTTGTAGTTTGTGTGTGTGCACTAGCGTGTCCCAAAAAAACACGAAGTCGAGGAATTCAATGTGCTCAGTTCTCAAATGATAGAAAATCATGTTAGAAACAACTTTCTCATACATGAAAACTGTCGGAAAAATCGTTTACCACGTTCCCTGGGCATTTTTTTGAAAAAAGTCAGTTTTTTCGACAATTTCACAAAATCTGCTTAGAAAAAATGGAAAATTTTAAAATTTCAAATAACCTATACCATTAAATGATGGTCTGTCGTCCAATAAACAAGTTAATGTATCGATTTGGCCTTCTAAAACCTTGTTTTTACTTTCCCGGTAGCTTTTATGTCGAAAAATACGAGTTTTTGCTTTACTTTTTTTCAATCTTTTCCCTCGGTATTGAACACAAAAATTTCCTCATATGTGAGAATACATGCATCTTGTAGGAAATTTTCCGCCGAAGATTTTCGTCTAAGCAACTTTGAAGTTTCATCAACTCTGAGCTGAGATATTCCAGTTTTTGTGAAAAAAGAATATTGAATATTTGAAAATGTTGATTTTAATCATCATTGGCATACAATATTAAGGATAATTTAAGCCTAATTTGAAGTGCGGCTGTATCGCATCTGTTTTTAAACATGATTGATTCATCCTTCAATACTAAGGGCCACCTGGTTTTGTTTTCTCATGGCACACTACGTGCTAAATCAATGAATTGCTTTTAGCAAATAACTCATATTTAGAGCATTTTGCATTTAAACCAATCGATGCACGTTTGCTGTGTTTCCATGGATACAAATAAACAAATAACAAATATAAGGTTCAATTGTACGCATTTCCGTGATCTGAACCACAACGTAACGTTTACACTCCCTTCTTATAACTCCTGTTGATAAATTCGATGTTCAGGTAAATTAAAAATATCACTAATATTTGGAATTTATTCTATAGGGATCCATTCATTAATCACGTAGACATTTTTTTTTAATCTCAGCTCCCTCCCCTTCTCATGGTCAATTGTCCATAAAAAAAACTTTTTGGATGGAGCGTGGACAATTGTCAACCCCGTACAATCGAACCATATATTTCGATGCCTCTGTGCTCTTGTACTAAGCTTACTGGTTTTCCTATCTAGATAGCATAAGAGAGCACAGATGCATCAATTTGTTATTTGTTTATTTGTATCCATGGAAACACAGCAAACGTGCATCGATTGGTTTAAATGCAAAATGCTCTAAATATGAGTTATTTGCTAAAAGTAATTCATTGATTTAGCACGTAGTGTGCCATGAGAAAACAAAACCAGGTGGCCCTTAGTATTGAAGGATGAATCAATCATGTTTAAAAACAGATGCGATACAGCCGCACTTCAAATTAGGCTTAAATTATCCTTAATATTGTATGCCAATGATGATTAAAATCAACATTTTCAAATATTCAATATTCTTTCTTCACAAAAACTGGAATATCTCAGCTCAGAGTTGATGAAACTTCAAAGTTGCTTAGACGAAAATCTTCGGCGGAAAATTTCCTACAAGATGCATGTATTCTTACAGATGAGGAAATTTTTGTGTTCAATACCGAGGGAAAAGATTGAAAAAAAGTAAAGCAAAAACTCGTATTTTTCGACATAAAAGCTACCGGGAAAGTAAAAACAAGGTTTTAAAAGGCCAAATCGATACATTAACTTGTTTATTGGACCACAGACCATCATTTAATGGTATAGGCTATTTGAAATTTTAAAATTTTCCATTTTTTCTAAGCAGATTTTGTGAAATTGTCGAAAAAACTGACTTTTTTCAAAAAAATGCCCAGGGAACGTGGTAAACGATTTTTCCGAAAGTTTTCATGTATGAGAGAGTTGTTTCTAACATGATTTTCTATCATTTGAGAACTGAGCACATTGAATTCCTCGACTTCGTGTTTTTTTGGGACACGCTAGTGTGCACACACCATCGATGGCAAGGTTGGGGGGTTTGCGTGAAAACTTTGCCGTGCGCTCAAAATATGTTGGGGTTAATTAAATAATTCCTTGGTTCTTTAGGTTCTGCCTGGCCGTGAGGTGGCGCGGCAAGTTGGATGCACAAAGCGTGAACAAGTGCGGCACGGCAACTACAACACCCAACGATTTAATTTTCCCTCGTCGGTCGCTGATTGACAGCGTAACTTTGTGATGTTTTTGGCAAAGTTTTCTGTACTTGATGGGACATTTTTTCCTTACACTCGTGTAGTACTAAAATTTACCGAGATATTAAGAAAAAAATTAGTTAGACTGGGAATTCATCATTTTTAATTTTTAATAAATAAATCATTCATATTTATGTGCATAAGGTATTTCAAAATGTCTATAGTATTCAATGAAGGATCAATTGCTTTGTGTCTCACATTAAATTGATTTCAATTAAGGCTTAGATCACCAGAAATGCATTAAAATTTTAATACGAAGAGTGCTGAAAAAAGTGTTGCAACAAGTTGAACATAACATTGTTTGCAATTACCTAACTTGTTGTACGTCGCTCATTTTAATGTTTGACCTTGAATAAACAAAAACGAGAGCACGCAATGTAAACAATAACAAACACGTTTTGTTTGGTTGACCATCCTGTGCATTTTCCTGAAGTTTGGTTGAATTTGCTTACCGGGGTCCCGAGTTATGATAGAAAAATTTTACGGTAGTCTAGCTTGTACGTGCGTCAAACGCGTTCTGACCTGTAATCCCTTTGACCAGTTGTCGCACTTACATCAATTTTCAGGCTGTGTCAAGATAGCACGAGAAGGTTGAAACTTCTTTCATATGAAAAGTGGCAAAAATGCACGGAGTTTTTTTTCGGATTTCGTTGAATATCTCAGGATTGAAATCGAATTTTGGGGATCTGTGAAGGTCAAAAGGTGAGACATTGTGAGCTGCACAAAATGGTGTTCTTAACTCAATTTGGCCCAAAATGCACGTACGACAAGTTAGCACAACAGTGACGATTTGTCGACAAGTTAAGTATCATACTTCAAAACAGTATCGAAAAGTATAATGCTTCAAGGACTTTCGGTAATGTAATTTTTTTTTGTTGAGCCTTATGACCACTGCGACCAATTAGAGGAATATTCTGGTTAATGTTATTTAGACGGAACAAAAAACTTAATTTCAAGTTTAATAAAAAAGGACAACAAAGTGTTAAAATTTATCAAATGTTACTCTAGGCCGCTGTTGTAACTCTCGACATATGAAGTGTTGGGGACCGCGCCTTCCACCAAGAAGCCTTCGATAGCGGGGTGGTCAGGCGGCAGGTCCCAACACCGGATGGGGGGGGGGGAGGTTGTAGATGGGCTGGCTTACGCTGGTAATCCTTGGCCAACGCCGGGTGAATTCTCCAGGCCGTTCTCCTGACGACCTTCCGGCCTCATTCGACCGTATAAATAATTTACCACCACACAAATTAACACCGAACAGTAAAAGAACATTTATTCCGTATAACCGTATATTTACAGGACTTAGAAATAATCTTGCCAGGGAGCGCGCACCGTGCGCGTCCCTTGGTCTACCTTGACGCTCTGGCTGGCAGAGATTGACTAGAGTTATATAATTTTGGTTGGTCATCTTGAACCCAAGTGACCTGAGAAAACGGGTCGTGCGATGACCTCTACTCCGATCCTCTCAGAGAGAATCGGAGTAGACGTCCGCTCCCCCGATCGCCGTCGATGACCACGATGATACGACGATGATGATCGCGATGTCAGCCCTTATCAGTCTCCTCTCGCTCCCTCCTACGGTCATCCGTGCTCGAGTCCGTCCTTTGTCCCAACCGTGGACGAGCTGACCGTCAGCGAGCGAAGAAGTGGTAATAACCAGGGATGTAGTCCTGAGGGTGTCGAAGGGCTACTCCCGAACATTCTCACCCACCCAGAAATTACACCAATTTCTGAAAATAAACAAAAGTCCTCCTCGACTGGGATGGGATTGGGAGAATGTGTAGGATGTGTAGTTCCAATCATGTCAGTGTGTGACCTTCCAGGTGTAGCTGACCCTAATGTTTGTGTTCCCATTTCTGAGTGACCATTCGCGTTGATTTGAAGTGTGTACAATTTGTGCCTTTCCCTTTCCAACTCCTAGTGTTTGTAAAATCCGTACACGATCAGTTGATGCCCGTTGCACCCCTGCAGTCCAAGTACACTTCGTTTTCTTCCTTGCCAAAGATGACCGATAACAGCTGTTTGGTTCCGTACAGCTGATTCCAGAACTGCGTACTAATACTGTTGACCGTTGAAACTTATTGCACAGTCCCTGACCATGCCAGCTTGTGTTGAGCGTGCCACGCTCACCCACCGTTGAAGAACAATCGTTGTTGTTGTAGAACCGATCCTCGTAGATCCTGTGGTGTGCGTGAGATCACGCTCACCCACCATCGAAGACCAATCGTTGTAGATGTAACCTCCTGCAGTTGTTGATATCGAAACCGTTGGTAGTAGTGTTTGTCCAAAACATCTATCTGAACCTCCAACCATGGTCGCCACCGATACCACCATGTGATGAAATTGAACCTCTAACCATGATCGTTAATCCACCAAACGATCGAACTGAACCTCGAACCTTGAACCGTGATCGCTAAGTCCACCGAACGATCAAACATTGACCACTAGATTTGGAGTTGGTAGTTGTCCAAAACCTAGACCGTTGTGGACACTGCCCTGCGTCCCATCAGCATACATGCCTCGAAGCTGAACCAGAACGATCTGCCTTGACCGTTGCATCCTACCAGTCTTCGCACCTTGAAGCTGGATGTAGTTGTGCTACAGCTGTTGACCCTGCCATTAGCTGTTGGACCATGAGTACACCAATACTCTCGAGACCGATCTCTGTTAGTAGTTGTTCAGCCTTGCCGATCCACGGTTCCTCTCGTGGTGTTGTCGGTAGTTGGTTATCCCCAAACATTCCATTCTAGCCAGCCTGTGTGTTACTCAACCTCCGTAGTGGACCAAAACTGAGTAACCGAATTGTATATGACTCTAAATGAGTGCGTTGGCGAGTAGAATCGCCCACCAGATGCAGAACCGGTTAGTACACCTCCACACCTTTCCGCGATCCACCGTTGGACCGTTGACTTGAGAGCGGTTAGGACACCGTCTCACCTTGCATCGACACGTCCGTGGGTCGATACACCTGAGATTCTGCTGACCATGTCCGATGGTCAGATGCTTGAGCAGTCATAACCCAACCGCGAGCAAGCCCAAATGTGGTCGTTCCGCCAACCAGCATTCCGAATCCGTGTTGCTAGACTGGTTAGTACACCGCGTCGTAGCCCTGCCATGACCATACCTCTGGCCACCCGTTGGTCGTCTGCCTAGCGACCATTAATCAGCTGATCGATGACCGTTCCTAGATCAAAGATCTGTTGTTGACACCGAGAGCTCACGATCACCAGTTGATCGCGAAGTGTTGGTGTGCGTAAGCAGCAGAATTATTGCCCCTAGCAATCATCGCGCCCGTGGCGATGTCCTACTACTCGAACCTGTGTGCCTTGGAATGGATGTGGTGCGCCGACCACGAGTGTATCCGTTCGTTCTTCTGTACTACTACCACCTTCCAAACCCGAACCGAACCATAAACAGAACGCCGTTGTAAGTGGCTTCTGCTCAGTAGTGTGATGTGTGTGTAAGCCTAGCTTCGGTAGTAGTGTGGACCCTGTTATCAAACCATCCTGATAACCCTAACTAGATCGTGAAACGATCGAGAAACCAGTAGCTAACTACTACACGTGCGCTGCTCTCCCAGCAGCTGATGATTGTTGATCGTGAGTCGTCCTCCCTCGCAGCCAACCGATTTGACGACGAGACCTCCAAACGTGTTGATTGTTTACGAACCGTGAGGAAAAGAGAAGGTTGCGTTGTAGTTGACTGAGGTTTGTCCCGGCTTCGGCAGGCATATACTATTCTAAGCTACTTTCCTGTGAAACCAATAGCTGCTACCCCAACTGCCTAAGTGAATGATCTCAGCACACGTTGATGTGCACAGGTGTGCGACCATAACCGAACGACTCGTACAAAGTGCCAACAGGATGTGAAATGTGTTGTGGAGGAGGGTGAAACCAGATGTAGTATCCCAATGAGAAACTCCGGCAGACATATACTGCAGCTTTACCTGGACCGATCTTCAGCGTTGCTTCCATACAGCGATGCCGTAGATTGATGAAAATTTGCAACCGAAGATCCCAGTCTGCTACAGACGTGACGTCATGCAAACAGCTGATGAGCTGGTCAGCTCACCAAGCTCGTGTGTAGATCCCTCAGTGGTGGTGATAGGTTGTGTGTGTGGTGGTGGTCAGTCAAAGAGGATGTGTTTGATTTAAGATGTGTGGTATCCAATGTCTAGCCTCGGCCGACATATAACCGTTCTTCACTAACCTGACCGACACGTTAGATGTGCTTCCTCTTTACTGCGATGTCCAGATCCCGAATGCTGCCGAACCGTTCAGCAGTGCCATGGTTGCCGTGGTAGTCGTGCCACGACGCGTAGTAGTCCCCTTTGGTGGTAGTGGTAATCCCAGATGATGACCCTTGGGTTGAGTGATGATCCGCATCACTCCCGTACGCTAGCGATCGCCGCGACCGCTGCAGCGCGCTGTTGGTATTGGTTATCCGCTTCGTAGTAGAAGCTCGTACGTCCTCCCGACCGCGTTGAGCCAGACCGTGGGCAGCGGTTGATGACGTAAAGCCGATGACGTAGCCAGTCCGATGAGGCGTGTGACGTCGTGATGACGTAACCAAACGATCCTTGTTGGTTGATCGGCGCTCCGAGGCCGAGGTGTTCGTGGTGTGTAGAACGTAGAAGAGTGTTGTTAGCGCATGCAGTTCTGATGCCTCGACTAGACATATACCCGGTCGTGTATATTTACCTGGACAGCTAGTATCCGCAGCAATCTAGTCGGGTGTTCCACCCGTCGGTCCGTTCCGAGGTAGGTGACGACGTGAGGTCGTTGATTGATGGCCAGTCCGTTGGCCCCAGCTGCATGCAAGCCTCCAGTTGAGTTGCCAGGCCGTTGTGGCGCGAAACCGATGAATTGGAGAGTTCGCGATGGCCGACATCCAATTGTCCCGCGAGGTCGTATTGTTACCTCCAGGTAATCGCGAGAGCAATGGCGTCCGTCAGCGTAGCCAAGCCGTGCAAGATCGACCCTGTGCCGATCCGCCGATGTCCTTCCGTGGTCCGTGGTCCCCTCATCCGGTTCGAAGGACCAAAATGTTGGGGACCGCGCCTTCCACCAAGAAGCCTTCGATAGCGGGGTGGTCAGGCGGCAGGTCCCAACACCGGATGGGGGGGGGGGAGGTTGTAGATGGGCTGGCTTACGCTGGTATCCTTGGCCAACGCCGGGTGAATTCTCCAGGCCGTTCTCCTGACGACCTTCCGGCCTCATTCGACCGTATAAATAATTTACCACCACACAAATTAACACCGAACAGTAAAAGAACATTTATTCCGTATAACCGTATATTTACAGGACTTAGAAATAATCTTGCCAGGGAGCGCGCACCGTGCGCGTCCCTTGGTCTACCTTGACGCTCTGGCTGGCAGAGATTGACTAGAGTTATATAATTTTGGTTGGTCATCTTGAACCCAAGTGACCTGAGAAAACGGGTCGTGCGATGACCTCTACTCCGATCCTCTCAGAGAGAATCGGAGTAGACGTCCGCTCCCCCGATCGCCGTCGATGACCACGATGATACGACGATGATGATCGCGATGTCAGCCCTTATCAGTCTCCTCTCGCTCCCTCCTACGGTCATCCGTGCTCGAGTCCGTCCTTTGTCCCAACCGTGGACGAGCTGACCGTCAGCGAGCAAAGAAGTGGTAATAACCAGGGATGTAGTCCTGAGGGTGTCGAAGGGCTACTCCCGAACATGAAGTGTTGGGTTATTTTTGGCTTGATCAGTTGTAGTAAGGAAGATGTGAAAATGTGATGATCGTTAACAAAGTTTGTATCAGAACTGAATCTATGAAACGGTCACTTTGAACACAATCACTATTGCGCATGTTCCAAATTGTGTTGCAAACTTCATTCCTTATGACTCATTCATTGGAAACGCACCTTCCGAGTGAATAAGGAATTCGAGCAGAGTTCATTTCAGAAAGGGGAAGTGCTTCAGTTCTGTTTCGTTTCGCTAGGGGAAGTTACTTCATCTTCGTCCTGTGTTGGAGGTGAGTGCATACGGCAATCACAATTCGAAGTGGAATGATAAAGCTTTCCAGTTGGATTTTTTTTGTAACGCAGTGCAGGAAGTTGCAGAAGTGTTGAATTAAAGACCGAACATAACTGTGGCACAGCTGAGTGGTGATGGTTGTTTTACGCGCCAAGCGTTTCCAACGTTTCCGCATATTATGTCCTATTAGCACATTAGACCTGGTTTAGGGTAGACGCCGAAGTAGGAGACGCCGGTTCCATCACGCATCATGACCTGCCTGCTGCTGTTTAGATCCGAAACGGACCTCCAAAAAACTGTCATGCATCATAAAACATACATTAGAGTTTCTTCGAGTTTCTGCTGCTGCTGCTGCTGCTGTCCGAGGTGCTTCTCGATCAAAAGGAAAACCATTATAAAAAAGGCCGAGCGTGAAGAGCAGGAAAAAAGCCACGAAAAATTGTTCAGAAGCAAACAACCCCCGAAAATAAACATCATAGACCGAACCACGGTCGCAGCAGCGCGCTTCAACTGGATTAGAGAGACAGTTTGTGCTAACCAGGGCTTTGAGGGTTTTTTTTTCTCGGTTTGGTTTGGTTTCAATTCGTTTGTTTCTTCGCTTTGCTATGGGACAGCCCCGTATGAGTAACGAGTCGAGCAGAGCGAAAATAAAATAAAATTAATTACCGGAAGAAGGTGGATTTATTGCGCGCCGGACAAGCACAACATTTTTGGCGGAAAGCCCGCGCGTGGTTCCACGTGGTTGTGTCGATACAATTGATGTGTTAGATGGAATTGAACAAATATTTAGAAAAAAATCAGAACACTTTTTCGAAAATTATGAAAATATGTATTCATTAGAGATGGAAATTTGGAATTGGAAATTAACATACACCAGGTCCTGCCAACTGTCAATCCTGTCTATGAGGCGACTCTGAGAAGAAACAAAAAGGTCGTAGTTCGTAACCTTGTCCTGTCGAACACTTAGTTTTCCGACCTTGCCTTTTCAAAAATTGTATTTTAATTGTTATTTTCTAATTCCTTTAAAACAAATTTGCCCGATAAAAACGTGTGGTTGGATGAAACAAGACAAGGCTTTTTGAGTCCAGTTGGTTAAAATAAGTTTCTAGCTGATCAAAAGCTTACAGAAACCTGAATTAAAAACATTTCACTTGGATGAATATTATTTTCATACTCACTCAGAGCAATATTATTCGTGAAAGACTTAACATTTTGTAAACTGAGTATAACTAAATATTGCAGGATCATAAATATTGGATTCAGCAATTGCATAATTGTTTAAAAGTTTTCCATATGCCATGGAATCATATCGGCTAACTGTTCGGATTTTAGTTTGGCAATAGTCGATAGCCTTAACTTCGAATTAAGACTGAATCAACCGATGACAGCATAAATGAAAATTTTTGCTAATTCATCATTTTTTAGGATTTTTTTCTTCTCACTAGGGTCATCACTTAGCTTTATCTGTTGGAGCTCTGAAAATGTATTTTTTTCGAAGTTTACAACGATTTTAAAATTTCAGTTGTTTACCCAATTTAAAAGAAAAAATAAATGAAATAGTTTAAAAATTATTGTCCTCATTTTTTTCCAAATTCAAAAATGTGTCTATCAGCAATCCCCACGAAAACAGCATGATTCGAAAAAAAAGTTCTCCGATCGGGCTCAAATTTTTTCTGGGGGATCCTGGGCTGAAATAATTCACCCGCATTTTTTTTTTGTTTGGCCATTAGGGTGACCTACACCCTGTTAGGGTGGTCCGAAAAATGGCAATTTTAGAAGATTTTCGCAAAAACCACTTTAATAAAAAATCATATCTCCACGCCATTTTATCAGATTTTAGCTGTCCTAGACGCAAAAGAAAGGTGTTTAGTTTGGCTTTTTGGAAAAAATGATTAGAAGTTTCAAAAATCTAGATAAACATTTGAAAAAATCGTATGAAAATTTAAAATGCTGTTATGAAGGTCTCGGGACCAAAGAGCCTATGTCTGAAAATATTTTTATCGGATTCCTCGGAAAATTTCACATAACTTATCAAAAAATGGTGAACTTATGTTTTCGATACTCTGAGATACGATTTTTTGAAAATAAAAACTGGGTTTTTCGACATGCCACGCACAAAAATGGAAAAAAAATTACGAAATGGGGAAAAACCGACTTTTTTTACTAAAACTGCGATAACTTGAAAATTGCAGTGATGACCTATACATCTTAGGGTGCCAAAATTTTTGTGACCGTTTTAGAACTCATTTCCAAAAAAAATTGATGAAATTTTTGAAGAAATTTGTTATTTTGAAACACATTTCGTATAGTGACAATAAAAACTTGAACTAAAACTTATTTTTTTTTAAATTATAAAATCACTTTACAGATGGATCAAAGGGCAATTTTACGTGAACATTCAAAATGGGTTCAAACGGGGTCATACTTTGATCACTAAGAGGTAATTATGGTCCTTAATCACGATTCCGAGGTCCATTTTCCGATATCTCGTGACGGTGAGGCGGTTCGACTCCTTAAATTTTCTGGATTTTACTAAGACACGTTTTTCTGTGAATTGTAGCTCGAACCCGAGAAGTGATAGACATTTGGCGGCAAAGGGACTTTTGTGTTAAACAGGATGTATAACTTGGTGGCGACCCTAAAGTATAAAAAAATATTTTTCATGAATATGCAATAACTCCTCTTCAATGTTGTTTTTTAATCTGGAATGAAATTTTTCATTTCGAAATTACGTGGTTTTTGTATAAGGGGTTTGGATGTATTATCCACGAGTTATCAGCATTTAACGTAAAAGTTTTTTGAAATATGTAGTGACTTTCATTTTTTATTGATCAAAAGAATGAATCTAGAATAAACTGCAAAATTATAGGCAAAATTTGATAAAAAAAACCCTGAACCATTAGGCATAAAAAATGTTAAAATTTACCAGTGTAAAAAAATCATATGTGTTTTTTTAAAATAAATCTTTCAAATTTTTCACAACTTTAAATTCACGTGAATCGACAAATATCATCGAAATTCACCCTCTAATGAAGTGTTTCTGAAACGCTCCATTGATACCGCAAACAACACCCAAATCAACAACCACCGAAAATTGCTCATCCTACACACTGTGTTATCGCGACTTAGGCCACACAATCCTTCCTCTCTCTGGCTGTCTGACTCTGTGTGTGACTGCACTTTTGCACCGGGCTCTGGTGGTTCGTTCATAAATCTTCCGCGAGTTCCATCAATGACCACGCAGGTAGCCACGATGAGCGCGTTTGTTCGAGCAGTGTGGATCGGAGTTGAAAAATTATGCCACTTTTCAGGATCAGCCCCCCGATAGGAGATTCATCATCCTCGAGGTGCCTCATTTGGGCGGCTGATGGGGGCAGAGAGTTGTTGTTGTTTGAGCAAAGGATTAAAATGCAGTGTTTGAGAGATACATTTTTCGGTGGACAGTGGGTGAGAATCGTTTTGTTGTGTATTTTCGTTAACCCTCGACAGTCACTTTTGATGCAGCAAAAGGTAGAAGGTTCTAAAATTTTAGGAAAAAAAACTGATTAACTCAGTGTTGATGCAATGGATCGATTTAGTCTAAGAAGGGTAAGTCATGTGGGTTTCAAAATTCTCTTTTAAGAAGAAGCGAATAAATTAGACAAATGTGTCGTCAGTCTCGGCGATACAGTCGCGGCTTTATTATTTTAATGCTTTAGGTAGCATTTTATTTAATGATGCCCGTAATGATTGGCCATTTATCTTTGCTTCTGTGCGCCGCCGGATTGTATCCGGTGGTTCCTTTCCCCTATCCCAGGATAAAGCCGGCAGGTCCTCCACAGGTTCCAGCCATAGACACAGTTGACGAAATAATTTGGTAGTCAAAGTTTTATGCAGATTAGGACGAAAAAAGGGTTCGTCCGAAGGGGAGGGTGCAAAGTTGCTGGCAGAGAGAGAGATGATTTGTTTTGGTCACTTTGCAAGATTGCCGCGGACCGGATGAGGCCCGAAATTCCGTACAACAAGCTCGGTTGGCCGCCCCTCGTCGGATCTTGTTCCTTGTTTTCGCGCGCGCTTTTTCGAGTTGAAGAAGTGCTAAATCGATTTTCAATGTCGCGCGTTGGCGGCGACAAGCGAGGTGCGGATTAGGTGAAAAATGGGTGTTTAATTTAGTTGTGACTTTAAAGGGGAGAAATTTGTCGGCTTCTTGCTGCAAAAAGCGAGGAACGGAAACATAATTAAAGCGACCATAATGTGGGCATTCAGGGCAAAAGAGTTTACGAGCCTAAACAGAAGCCCAATTTCAAGAAAATGAAGACTGTTGATCTGTACTTTTATTGCAGTTACAATTTAAATTAATTTTTGAATAGCGCTATTTCAGAATAAAGTTTAAACATTTGCCTACCTCGTATTATTTAAGTGAATGTTCATCAATTTAAAATGCCTTCAAATACTCATTTAGTTTCAAACTGTTTTCAAACCACCCAGCCCGGCTTTAATGAAGTTCTTTGCTTAGTAGTGCAGCACCGAGCACCGATCGTCTGACCTTGAAACGTAAATTAAATTAACCTGTTTAAAGCGAATTACCGGGCGTATAAAACAAATAATTAACGATTTATAGACATGCAAACACGTCTCCCACTAACTCTCTCGTGAGTGCGCAAATAAAGTGCATCCTGGCTGAACCACAACACCACAAGTAACTGGAACTATGTGATGACTATACGGCCTCAAGTCCGGATCGGCGAGGTTCGTCGCCTGTGTGGTGGAAATTTGAGGGAAAGTGTGTTCGAACAATTTGTGAAATCTTTCCTTCAAATTATTAAAAAAAAAACACTTTTCCGTAATCAGAATCATACAACTAAACATGAGCAGGCAAATCATCTGACAAATGTGAGGCTCTGCAGATGCATTGGTTCCCCCAAGTTTACCGCAATTTCTTGTTGAAATTATTATGTCCCTTTATGAGATCATGTTGAAGAATTCTAGGTGCCCTCTGCTTAAATTATAGGTTTTGAATTCAGGAACAATGTTTTCGTAGACAAGACAAACTATTAAATACTTTCTCACACCGCATTAAACACGGTTTAGGGTCTCATACATCGCCATTAAACTAATTAAAATTTTGAAAAAGTAGTTCAAAACTTATGTTTCAAAAATGTGTTTCCCCATGCATACATCCGGATGTCAGATGAGCGGCCAGAAATCAACTCAAGAACCGTAATTTCATACATTATTTCAAAGGTAATTGCGAAATATTTCCGACTTAAACGATAACTTAAGATATGACAAAACTAATTCATGTTATGACCGCTTATTTAATATTTCTGTAATTTATTTATGCCGAATTCCACTAATCAGTTTGAAAACTTTGTAAGGCTTCTTAATTTACGAGGCTAAAATTTTGAAGATATGGCAACCCTATCTCAAGTCTTTTACACTTAAGTCATATTGACATACTTTACGAGGATGAATCTCAGTTTGATCAAGATGGTTCCCAAAGAGTTGACAAATCAGAATAAAATCATAGTCGAATCTTTTGTGTGACCAATTAATGTTCAGCAGTAGGGAAGGCATCAACCATATAAGTGGAATAAGCCAGTCAAAAAATAAAATAAAATAACGCTTGAAATCAGTACACATTATGCGCCATTCTCTTACAAAATAGGAAATGGATATTGATTATATATTTTTTGGTTTAATTTTGTTGGGTCCTTTCCTATGACCGAAGAAGCTATTTATTGCCATTGCTTCACCCATATAAGGCTTCATACAATTTTAGAATGTGTTCATACAATAATGGAAGGTAAACACTCGAAATACGTAACTTTTGAATGAGTTTTATGATTGATTTGGTGTCTTCGCAATGGGTGTAATATTGAATATTTGGCCCTTTTCAAATGTTAGCTTTGATTAGCTACGGGTAGACACCAATGCTATGCTATGCTATGCTATTCAAATGTTAGCTTTGATTCCAAAATTTTCAAAACATTTTTTTGAAAAGTTAATAAAATTACACAAATGTTTCATTTCTCGCCATTGAGTGTTTTACCATAAGTTGTTGAGATATTGGCAAAAGAAAATGTGGGATTTTTTGTTTTTCAGCAACTAGAGGTCCAATCTTTAATATCTCTTAGGCATTTTTTAAATTTTGTGGACTTATCTGGAAAAAATAATCAGGTAGGTTTAATTAGTAGACTAATTACACTAGGTTTCAAGCTTATGCTCTTAGAAGCCAGAATATGGTTTGTTTATTTTTTTCAATTTTGACCATCAAATCCGAATCTGGAGTTGAATTAAATGAAAATAGGGCGTACGGAATGGTATAGAATCATACTGACCGTAGTAAGAATTGTTCAAAGTACCTCAGGAAAAACTTTTCATAAAATTTTGAAAAGCATAAAAAGTTAGTTAAATATAAGAAAATGTTTTTGAATAGCATTATTTTAATCTTCTCAAAGTGTCATGGTTGACATAATTCAATTAAAAGAAATACCATAATTAAACAATAAAAAAAAACAAATATATAGGCATTTTCAGTAGAACAAATTCTATTTGAAATGTGAAAACTTTTGATTCGTGCTTCGAATTCAGTTTAAAAGCTATATAAATCGATAACAAGACTAGTTTGAAACGAATGTCAGGAAAAATTCGGAATTTTAAACCATTTTTCTTGAAATTTATATATAATTAACTATAAAGCTTAAACATATGTTATTTGCGAGAATTTGATTTGACATCAATTGCCAGCGAATTCGGTCTTATTTCGATGTTCGTTTCACTTTGGTTAAGATAGTATTTACTAAACTCTTTATGGGCCCTGTTTTAACGGTTTGATTTTGTCTAGAATACCCAAAATCCATTTTTTGTGAAACGTTATGAAAAGTGACTGGATTAGGATAAAATTTGCTTGTATTTTATTGAAACGTACGATTACAAAGGCATTTGAAAAATATTCTGCCATAGTTATTAATTTTCCTCTTTCTATGAAAAAAGAACCTTCAGAAATTGATCCGATTTAAATAAACAAAATTAATTGTGATATTTTCTCATTTGATTGAAATAAATATTTCCAGGATATCTAAATCAAGAACAACATTTCAAAAATTTTGGAAGTCCGATTTTTTTTTCACAGAGATAAGAAAATGTTACAAAGGTTTATTTTTCACAGTACACAAAATGAAAATTTTGATTTTTTTATTTCAGAGATGGAAGAAGAATATTTTTAAATATTGTAAACAGCATTTAAAAAAATGCCTTAAACATTGTTTAATTTGAATAGTGTGAACTTTATAAAATATTTGCAAGAGATAGTTAATGCAATTTACGGTCGTTGAAAGTATCCTTCATTCTTGTGGCAATGACAGTCAATGATGGTTCTGAATTCATGGTTCAGAAATGCTTCTACAAACAACACAAAAAGGCAACTTTTGATTGAAACATTCTGAATCGAGATTTGAATGTTTTTTCTAAAACGAACATGGCCGCCAAATGGCCGATCGGAGATGATGCCTTCCAGAGCCTTAAGATTCAAAAATTAAATAAACACATCGGTAATGCACTTTAGCTCAAAATTTGGCACTTTTGGTGCACTTAAATATAATTAATTTAAATAAATAAATAAATCGAAGAGGGTGAAGTTTAACGAACTCGTTGTCTGCTTATTTATGCTGAAAAGTCTTAACCATAACCTACAACTTTGGTGAATATAACTAATCAAAGAAAGTTCAATAACGATGATCAATCTTCTAAATTAAAATGTTAAAAAACGCGATAAAAATATTGCGAAAAGCTAAATTTTTGTTCCTCAGTAAATGTCATTGAAAAATTAGCAGAATTAATGAAAATGTGTTTTAAATTTCAAATATGATCTGACCCAAATATTTGATGTTAAGAAAACCAACCCACCGTCAAGACTCGATCTCTAGTACAGTTTTTCTGAAAAATGTTGTTATATGTTTCAAAAATTTTCAAATCCCTTTCTGATTTATAACAGTTTAGTTACAATTTAATTTTCTATGTTTCGTCTCCTTAACAGTTGCTCCTTATTTTAAAACCATCTCTCGACAAAACATTCTACGATGTCGCAAACACGAAATACACTGATCAGTCAGTCTAGTTCAGAACAGAGCGTCCATCCCTCTGCTAAGCTTGCCGTTTTTTGGCTCCCAGTTCCGCCCAATGTGGTGTCGTCGTCGTCGTCGCCTACTGATCCGACGAACTTCCAAAGGGAACCAACCGTTTCCGATCAAAACTCCCGCGCCAGACTACTGGGATGCCACACACCACACACGGCGTTGGCGTGGCCAACTCATCATCACCATTCCATTGTGGGGCGCACTCGGCGGTTTGGCATACCGTCAAGTGGCGTTCTTGGGCCGGCCAGGGCTTGGCCGTCTCTGCGCCATCGGAACGGATGCGACCGCAGCACGAAACGTCCACCAGAAAACAGCATGCAAGTTGTGAGTGTGTGTGTGGCTTGTATGTGTATGAATATCGGCATAATATGTAGGTCTCTGTACCGAAACCGAGAACAATTAGGGGTGCATAATTATACATAAATTAAAGTGAGTTTGCCTTTTTTGTGAAGTTGCTGCCGGTTGCCGTTTGAATGAGCGCGGTTTGCACACTTGACTTTGCTGAACTTGCTTGCCACACACTGTTGTTGTTGTTCTGTTGTACACATGCCCCGTAATGGGTACGTTCTGACGGGGACCGGACTCTCTTCCCCGGGGTGTTCTAATGTGACCGATGGTGACGAGATTTTTTGTTCCCCGCGCTTTCGATCGGCATTTTGGTTCCGGAATCCGGCTTGGAAAATGTGTATAATTTCAGACTTTTTAGAATAATTTTGTTTGGTAAACAGTCAGTGCTGCCGGAAGGTGTTTATTGAAAGACCGGGACCGTTGTGCTGGACGGTCGTTGTAGTGGACACCAGAGGTGAATTATCAGCAGAAAACACCGAGTTTGTTGCAGCACTTTTCCAGAGACTTTGAATGCAAATTGTGCTGGCTAATGTTTAAAATTTTAGCATTTGAAACATTTTTGAGCCTTGAGTACTACATACAAACGAGTTATTTAAAAATTAATCATCAAAATAATAGAACATATGAACTTTGCAGCACTGAAATGGGTGCTAAAAAGTTGAGCTTTTCAGCACTTGTATCTAAAAGTAAAATTTTTCAATATTTTTTCTTGTTTTGAACGTTGAATTTACTTAGTACATGGATGTTTGCCAAAAAACAAGATTGTTCAGTCGACTTCTTGAAACATTTTGAATTTCCTCATTAAAACACCCAGTTCATTCAAATCGCTTATCACAATTCAATGCTCACGCAAAGTTCTTCCACATGCTTACCTCGTTACAGTCAGTTTTCCATTTTTTCTTCGTTGAAGTCTCCCCAAGGAATTCCGCACAAAGAACTGTAATTGCGCGTTTAGATCCAAATCGATACCAACCAACCGACGACCTTCCCCGAACTCCGACCAGGGCGGTAGACTACTAAAACTTCCCTAACGACCTATTTAAAGCGGAACCATCCCTGCAAGTCGACAGCAGTCTTCTAGTATCGATCAGCTGAAGAACTCACACGGGAGGGGGTCGGGTCATGTGTCTTCCCGAAATTGTTTTAAAGCCTCTCTCCCACCCCCTCATGTGGCTTGATGGGTTGGTTTGCAAAACCGATTGTTTATTTTATCGATTTTCCAGCCAACCCTGAATACTAAAACATTTCCGCGTCGACGACCGAAGGCAAATAGGGCTCAACCCGGTGTAAAAAAAGACACAGTGTCTGTAGGCCCAAGGCTAGAGGGCACTCTGCTGGCAGAAAAGTGAGTCCTGTAGGTTCATCCTGGTCGTGCTTTATCGCATTTCATCACCCCTCTTCGCCGTCGTCCTGTTAAGGATTCCACCCGGTGTATATGTTTGCCTGTGTGCGTTAGGGTGATGTTTTCAATAGTCTCTCGTTATTCATCCAAAGTCGTTCTCTTCTTGCTCTCTTTTTGCGTCCTGAAGGATTCCAATCAGAATTCTTTTGAAAACACGTAATCGTATTAGATGGTGCTGATGATCGTCGGCCGAGAAGGGTGAAAGGATTCAACCACCACTCTAGAGGGAGGGGGGGGGGGGGGAGAGGAACGAGAGCATCAACGAGAGTGAAAATCAATTTATTCACCACATTCAAATTTAACCGGCACACCGACACCGACACAAATGCCATTGTTGTGGCGCGGCGAGTGCGGGGGAGTGGTGTTGAAATAACCTACAACACAATACAATAGAAGCCGGCAGCGGCAGGGCAGGCAACAGCAGGGTGGCGACTCACTTCGTTTTGCCTTCCTCACCTCAATGAGGAAAGGCTTTAAAATCACTCGAAAAATCTGGAGTTTTTTTTAATAGGTCCAAGAAACCAAATTTTCAGTTTTAGCTTTTTGAGTGTTTTTTAATACCCCTGACTCAAGGCGGTTTAAGAAACACCCAAAAATCAAAAACTGAAAATTTGGTTTATGGACATTTAAAAAAAAAAACTCCAGAAATGAACTACTTTATTCCACATCGTAGACCCACCTTCACGTGTATCTATCGAATCAGAATCAAATTCTAAACAAATGTCTGTGCGTGTGTAACTCTGTAAGTCCGTGTACGAAAAATATGCACACGATTATCTCCGAACTGGCTGATCCGATTTGGACCATTTTGGTCTGATTCGGTCCGTCTTGGGGTCCCACAAGACCCTAGTTAATATTATAATGTTCAGAAAAGTACTTCAAAAGTTATGCTAAAAATGATGTAAGCTAAACTTAGGAAAATTGAAAAAAGGTGTTTTTCGTCATGCTACACATTTTTAGAAAGGTATTCAAAAGACCTTTCCAACAAGCCCAAAACTTTGAAGTTCTGACAACCCTATTAAAAGTCATTACCACTTAAGTGTTATTTCTACACTTTTTAGTGGCCGGATCTCAGATATTTTGATGAAAACGTTGACCAGATCTACCATGCCACCTATCGTTGGATGGGTAATCAAGAGATCTTTTCAAAGAGTCCAAAAGATTGAAAACCTGACAACCCAATCGAAAGTTATAAGTACTTTAGTGTTTTTAATTCCATTTTTTTAGGCTGGATCTCAGATATTTTGATAAAAATAAGTGTTATTTATACAATTTTGAGAGGCTGTGTAGTGTAATCACTTTATGAATGTGACCAAACACCTAAAGGTGGATTAAGTATGGTTTTTGAGTCTAAATCTGGGTTATTGGGCAAAAAAAATTAAATGTTACAAAATTGAAATTACAGGCCACGGTATCAACATTTGAATGAAAAGAGTGTTTTAAAATGCATTATATACCTGTCCAGTTGTTTTGCAATCATGACATTTCAAGACATCTAAGTATTGAAAAAAAAAATTTTTTGGGAGAAATTTTTTTTTTTCGGTGCTGCATATTGTAATTTCTTAAAAGTTCAAAATATTTTTAATTGACCCAAACAAGCTAAATATGATTATCAATGCCGGAAAAGGCATTTTAGATTGTTCTCAGTTGATTAGATTTCTATTTCCATTGAAATTTTGATGTTAAAAAAAAATCTTTTTCGCCCCTTGATTTTTTTGACCAATTTTGAAGAGGGGAGCGACATAAACTTTGAAAAATATTTGCAGCGACTTAAATGCAGAAAAAGAAGCAATACATTGAAACAGTGAACCCAAACAAGCAAAAATTTAAGTCCTCATCTAATGCAAATTCTATCTGCTTTTTATCAAAAAAAAAAAAAAATATATAAATAATAAGTTGTGGAACTCGTTCTTGTGAAGTTGTGGATCTCGACTTGTAATGTGACGCAAAAGATACCTGTAGCGTCTCCTAAAACATGAAATATTAATATAAAAAAATTAGATTATTGCAATCCTGTTGTGAAACTTCTTTCTTTTTAAGGCATTCTCAATTGACGAATAGAAATAGTTTTCATCGCCAAAAAACAGTACTGAAAAGTACTTTTTAGCATCCATTCGAATGCTGAAATGTTCAACTTTTAAATCTTTCGTAGTTGGTCGTAGTAGGCATCCACATTTGAAAGTTGTTTTATCCTTATTTATGGTAACATTAAAAATAAGGTCAGGAATGAATATGAACTGAATATTTGAAATTGCTGCAGGGATGGAATAATTGCCAAAAAATCTTTTTCACGAGCAAAATCTTTCACCGCGAAAGAGAGAAGAGACGCAAAACACGCAAAACAAAATCGCTCCCAAACTTTAAAAAATCAAACAGCAGATTATTTTTTTGTGATTTTGATTGTAAGCACCATTTGAATTGATTTATTTAGTTTTGTTTACAACCATTATTCATCTACGAACAATGACTGGTCATTTTTGGGCGTTTGACATTACACCTGCAGGTGTAGTAGTGAAATCGATGTTTCGCTGAATAATCCCTGTGATTATTTTTTTCAGTTTCCATTTACCGATTTTTCGTGCGCCAGAGAGGATAGTCATGTTCCCTTCCGATTTTTCCTCATGATGAGCGATAAAAGAATATCTTTTGATGAAGATTCTCACGGAAAATGCCAGAGTTTGAATAAAATAATAATTTAATATTGGTGCCGATGCTTAATACTAAATGACTTACTGCCTTCAACAAAGGAAATCGCTTCGATGAAGGGGTCTTAGTAACCTTTCTTTAGTTTTTCATTTCTGGGCTGTACTCAACTTTGTGGTCTGGTCATATATTAAAGTTATTGACATTTATTTTACAAGTTTAATTTTTAAAATTTCCACAGATTACCACAAATTTATTGCGTGTTGAAATATTCTAATCTAATGTCGCTTGTTGTAGTCTCAAACAAATTTCCTGAGAATCGAGAGGCTAAAAAATTGCTGACTTCATGCTCATCTCCGCTTTATTGAGGGCAAATAACATTCCAGTGGAAAACAAACGTTTCCCAGGAAATGCAAATCAACTATCTGCAAAATTTGATTTATAGATGATATAAGATCAATTAACAAAATTCAAAAATTTTCAATGGCCTAACGATTTTTTTAAGGTGCTTAAATTATACATGTTTTCCCTGTTTTCCTATAAAATATTATGTTGTCAAATGTTTCAATAAAAACGTGTCTGTATATTTAACAATAAAAAAAATATGTTCTCCTAATTTTACCGTAATCTAGGGCGAATCGGGACTTCTGAATAGGGCAGTTTTTAGAGCACTTGTTGGTCTGAGTCTGTTCTAACTGAAACCAACCAGAAAAATCAAAATATTGTGCTCCCAGTTTACGGTTCTCATACTTCTTAATTTAAGAACGTTGAAAATGGGGAAAATTGAGAACTAAAAGACAAAAAATAACTACAAAATTTCAATGCAAATTACTATTAATGCCTAAAAAATCAATGCCTGAGGCATTGATAAAAGTTCATTTTTTTTAAACGAGTCCAAACATGCTAAATATGATTATCAATGCAGAAAAAGGCATTTTAGATTGTTCTCAGTTTATTAAACTTCTATTTCCATTGAAGTTTTGATTTTTTTCGAAAAAAATAATTTTTGGTCCTCTGATTTTTCGAACCAATTTTGAAGGCGACATAAGCTTTGGAAAATATTTGCAATGGCCTTAATGGTTTTAAAAATAATATGTTTTTGTTGAGATTAAAATATGTATTACATACTAAAAAATTACCATTTATAAGAAACTGATTTATAAAGATTTATTTCATGTTTTGTGTTCTAAGCCTGCTGAATTTCCTATCTAGTTATTATAAGAGAGCACAGAGGCGTCGATGAATTTATTAGCATTTGTCTAAAAATAAATAAATAAAATACGATAGAATACAATTTTCCATCGCTTTGAATGAAAATGATGATTTATGCTGATTGCATACTAGATTTCACTACGTTTTTGTGATTATTGAATAGTTTAGTTAACCTGGAAATTAATAATTTGGATATCTCTCGTGGTTTGAGTTATCCGTTATCAATACATCATACAGAACATAAACATAAATAAAATATTGAATGAAATCTTATTATTGCACTTCAAAAACATTTCTCCGACATTAAAATATCCCTTTTCAAGTGGCCACCCTGCCACCGCCAGGACTCGTGCAAAACATTCCAACAATCGGGTCGTCGTTGTCGTCGCCGTTCCGTTGGTGAGTGCCTCCAGGGCATGTCCCACTCAGTCGACTTGTGTCACTCTCTTCGGGGGCTCCGGAGGGCAACAGAAGAACAGAAAAGTTCCAAAAAAGCGAGCGCAAAAACCCACCGAGAGCAATTTATCGATTTTCCAATTTACTTTCAAACTAGAATTAAATTTCACTTTAACACGAGAGGGAGCGCGCGCCTGCGAAAAGTGCCATTAAAGTTCGAGGGGTCCATCACCTCTTCAACAACGTTGCAAAGTGAGTGAGTGAGTGCGGTAAAGTAAGACGACAACCACCATATTATTGACTTGTGGCTGTGGCTAGGTTTTTTTTTGACGTTCGAATTAGAAATTCAAATTTTTAGCAAACTGAATACAATAACCTCACCTCACACTCGATAGGTCTGATGTCTGCAACGCGGAGTGCACTTGCAGGGTCCGAGGGCAGGCCGGCGGGCAAACTCGCGATGGCCATCCTTCTTTTTTTTTTGCTGTAAACTAGACTTTGGTTGGGGCAGCGAGGAGTGTGGTGGAGGAAAAGACAACACTCAAAAGGTGTGAAATTGACTCAATTTTTTGTTAACACACACGCAATAATCGCGAGCTAAAGCGAGTGACGACATTTTGTATCAGATTCCAATGATCACTTAAAAATAATCTGCAGAATTTTTTATTCTGTGCGTCCTATCCAATACCCGTTCACCGGCAGCGAAATTATGGGAATATATTTGTATCAAACTTGGTTTATGTCGAAACAGCTAGTCTCAGGATAAGCAGGTATTTAATATGAGAAAATGAAATGGTTTATTACTACTGAACAATTCACTTCAAGAATGCAAACCTTCTAACAAGCGTCAAACAAATCTTCTGCTTTTCGCCATACATTTTGACGATTTTTCACATACAAACTTCAAGCAATTAGAGGGAAGGGTTCCAGTGGTCAGAATGAGCTCAAATTTTTAATTTAGTCTAGTGATGGGCCAATCTTTAATTTCTGGGGGAAGCCCGATTTTGGGCAACCCCAATGCTCATATTTTATGATTTTTTGAAATTGCGGTGTACAATACCACAGTAGTACTTTTTTTTCAGCACTACTCAAGTAACCACAAGCACTTAAGAGCGAGTTCACGAGCAAAGCATACCCATCTCGCATCGACCTCACCAATCTGCCACCAATCAGGGGCTGTTTTACATTTAAAACTAGCATCTGGCCAAAGCATGAGCACTCTAGGTCAACGGAAAGTTGGGCAAATCAGGACACTAAAAAGGTTCAACAATGTCAAAAATCTTAAAAAGGCTATATATAATAGGGTGGGTACGTTTTTCAAAAAGTTCTCGGATCAAGTTTTAGTATGGTTCCCCTTGTAGGGCATGCCCATAGGGACTTTCATGCCAAATATCAACTCATTTGGTTGTAAACTGGCTGCGCGCATCAGGGTTAAAGTTTACATGGGAATTACTATGGGAAATTGGAACTTTTTGTTCAAACGCTCCTACAGGTCTGGGAATATCACGCGCCAACTTCTGGTATGGTCAGGCCTATGGGGAATGGTCTGGAGAACACTTTTCCCGAAGAGAGCATATGGATCAGTTGTCCCTAGACCTGGTGCATCGGCAAACAATCCGATGTCTCCGAAATCAACGGTTTTCCCTCAAAAAGCATCAAATTTTCCTTAGCATGCTATGAAAGCTTGATGAACACCGCGACGCCATGTGTCAGACAGCTACCACGTGGGTGAGAAACGTCTGGAATATTTAATTGCAAACCTTCTTTTGACTAGAAAATGATCATTTCGAGTAATCCTGATATTATTTAGTCGAATTCAAAATCTTTGCATTTCAAATTTGTATTTTTTGCAAATATTTCAACCACCATATTATATAACTCAAGCAATTCAAATTAATTTTAAAATTCAAAATGCATCTGAAAGGTCCTTAAAATGCAACAAAATGCAGGGAGAAGCATCCCAATTGGTTAAATCTTATTGGCATTTTAGTGAAAAAATAGCACAATGTTTAAACTCAAATAAAAAAGTGTGCCATCCAGATATCAACTCGGTTCAACCTGCAGCTTGTAGGGGACATCTGGGACTACCATCTGAGACTGAGAACGCTTTGGGTAAGATAGTTTAACATATTAAATAGACACTTTTACTGATAGTGATTTTTGCTCGGGGACCCCTAAGATCCCATTTTCTGGTGATAATTTTATCATATTCGTGTTATAGCCTCTTTTAAGAATTTTGACGTTTCTGAACCTTCAAACTTTGTGTCCCGATTCACCCCACTTCCCGTTGACCTAGAGTGCCCACATTTTGGCCAGAAGCTAGTTTATGTGTACAAACAACCCTTGAAAATTTCAGGCAGATTGGTGAGGACCAAACGACATCCCATACAAAGGGGTATGCCCTGTTCGTGGACTCCTGGACTCGCTCTTAATTGAAGTATTGATTCAGTACTAAATCAGCAGTTCAATCACAAATTTTAGATTTGATCTTTTTATTCTTTTATTATATTCGAAACTGTACCACATTTAAAAGTTGTTAAAACAACTGCATTCCCAATTCACCCAAGTTAACGGTACACGATTAAATTATTTAAGGACAAATTATCAATAAGTTCATTCAAATATTAGGTATGGATATGGGTGAATAGGAATAAGAAGGATAATTTATCTAGCGATTAAAAAAAAGATGAAATATTACATTCGCTGTCGAATATACATTGGAGTAATGAAAACGACTTATCATTCCTGCTACATTTAAAATGTTTATTATCAGTTTCTCGAAAAGAATGCTAGTTTTTCGGAATCAAAAAATATATTTATCATTTTTAAAGTGAAGAAGAAGAAGACTTCCATCATTGCCATGATTTTTTGTTTAAAGATATAAATTTTGCGTTGCTATCAATATTTTGACAAAATTTCTTCTACAAGTTGTTCAGTATAGTGCCCTACACATGCTGATGTCCCTTTCCTTGCAAAGTTGTGGAAATTGTCATTAATCAATGATTTCCAACTAGAACGTCAATGATTGTGCCACAAAATTATATAAATTTTGAAACACATTTGATTTAGACCAAAAATTCTTTCAGTGGCTTCAATAAGGCAACAACTGGCTTATGCTGATTTATTTTGGTGCAGAAATTTGTTACATTTAATTCAATACAGAGAATTTTAGAATGATGATCAACGGCTTCACCTTAAGAAATATTTGAGCTGTTTTCTTTTTCGATTTTACATATTTTTTGTCATAATTTTTCTTGAAATAAAAAAACAAAAAAAACATTTCGTAACCATTTGCTTAAAACAATCGTGTTTCATAATAACTTTTTTTTTGCCGCTAATAACAACATAATCGTTCTTAGCCCCAATGGTTTGACACCAACTGTTGTCTTCACAGTAGGACGTAACATTAGGCGTGTTCAAGCAAAGCTACGTCCTATTGAAATATTAACTTAGAACGGAAACTTTTGTTTTGTTCAGTGGTTCATCAAATTAGTTAAATGATTACTCAGGTTTCCAAGAATATTCGAGTTTTAAATATTTTCAAACTATTCATAATATTGTATGTTTTTCCATCCGACACCTAATGTTGGCATAGAGCTTCTGAAAAGCGTTTCCAATCGATAACAAGTAATAAATAGATTCATTAGAAGTGAGTAAGCAAGTTTTTTTTTCAAAAGTACACATAAACTGTGATAAGCCTCCACTCTTTTCTGGCTAAACGTTAGTTTTCATAAGTTTTGAACTAGTCTAAATGCTGCAATTTTTCAAATTATTTGCTAATTATATACACTTGTCAATTGAATCTGAAGAAAAATATTTGTAGAAATGTACCATGTAACCACTGAACCTAAAATAAGTCACTAAGCTGCCCTGGCACAACGGAAGTGAAAAAATATTTTAAAAATAAAACAGGTATTTTAATCAATCTTCATTCAAATACAAAATAAAATTTTAAGTTTTGAAAGTATGTGTTTTCCAGTTTTTTTTTGACATTAATTGTTTTTATTGGAAGGCAACATTAATCTATCAACACTTCTGACTTATTTCCTCTTAAACTGTTTTGAAAGCTTTGATTATTAATTATAACATAAACTGAACAATCCTGTTGAATGATATTTTTTAAATTACCAAGCAATTGTCTCACATTGTCACTTTACTTCTGTTTAAATGTATCTTTTCCAATTATTCTTCAATTTCTTCACTTTTTAACTTTTGTTACTTACCTTTATTGCACTTAACAACTAAAAACATATATACGATCCTAGTACTAATTCTAACCAGAACCAAGAAATCCACCTCGACGCAGCACCTGAAATTCTCAGCTTCCGCACCTTGCTAAACTATAGAACAGCAAAATTTCCACCCCACGGCAAACAAGAATTTTCACCGTCGTCGGTTGGTTTGCGGAGAGTTTCCGCGCCGAGTCGGCCAAGACCAGCAGCAGCAGGTTGAGCAAAATGAAGCGCGCGCTCTTCGCGAAGTTCTCCCGCGGGTTGGTCCCAGCAGGCTGCCTCTTCCCGGTGGTGGTGGTGGTGGCAGCTCCTGTACGCATGCACCACTGTTTTGTGTTGTTTCTTCTTTCTTTCTAGAGAGGTACCGGCACCACAGCAGCTCGACACAAGTTTGAGTGGTGAAAAACGATAGAAAGGGATGGGGAGATGGAGCGCGTATAGTCGTGTGTGGTGAAGACACGAGGAGAGCAAGGCGCTTGTGGTGGTGTGTACGTGTACGCGTGAGAGAAGTGAGGAGTAGTTGCGCACTCGTTCTGGTACGCAATGGTTGCAGGTGAGAGCGAGGGAGAGCGCAAACGGAAAGGGGTGGAGCCAAGGTTTTGACGTTGAAGTTGGAAGAACGGAATGAGGTGAGATCAGCCAAAGTGGTGAGGTGAAGTGGATTTCGTGCGATGGTGTGTGTGTTGGTGCGATGAGTAGCGAACGAAGTGTGCCTTGAGCGCGACGCTGTGTCTTGTGTTGTGCTGTGGACCAGCTAGGCCTACTGCGAGTGTGTGCGTGGAGTCGTGTGTGGAAGAGCGACAGCAAAAAACGATCGAGTGAGACACGGGAACCACACCGAGTGCGGTGAATAGTTGAATATATTGTTTAGTCAACTTCTATGATTCGGAGCGTTTGCACGTATATGTCTCGATTGTGCGTGTATATTTATTAATTTATTTTTTATTTTACACACAACGTTTCTTTCCTCCTGGAGCGTTCGTCGTGGAGAGTGTGTTTTGCTTGAGATCTGAGCACCGCGCGATGACAGTACGGCGGTCGACGACGTAGCAGCGACGTGAAATCCGTTTTTCACCCGAGATCGTAAAACAATTTGGACAAGCACACACAGGTCGTGAACAACAGAAAATCGTGAACGTGAACGCCGCGAACGAGTCAAGTTCTGGCCAGTGATTGCGTTGACAGCGAAGGTTGGTTGACGCCGCCAAGTGATAACGAGGAAAATTTGAGTAACGAAAAATATCCAGTGAAATGTGAAGATAGTCGTTATCAAAAGACGTACCTGATACCTGAAATCTTGGAAGCGAGTTGATGCAAAAGTCAAGAACCAGCATCAGGCCACACTTGGTTTGTGACAACTGAGTGGAACTGCCATAGCGATCCCGAGTGAGGGTGAAGAAAACAAGAATAGCATCAGCAGCAGCAAGTGATCTAAACCGAAGAGCGCGCGCGGGATGTGTGCATAAGTGTGTTTATGTTTTGATCGTTTTTTTGTCAGTCGCGCGCGAGAGTTCTTTATGGTTCCCGGCCGGAGAGAGAGAGAGCGGGGAAAAAAAGGAACCCAAATAAATGCCACAATTAATTTGAATAATCTTGAATGAAGAAACAGAAATTAACATAATTCGTATACTCGCGGGACGCAGTAGCGGCTTGAAACAGCATCCAGTGGCGAACACCGAACGCAAAGTTGTACGCGCGAAGATACAAACAAGAAACTAAGAATACGGTTGAAAATTCCAGCGCCAGTAAAACAATTTGAAAGAGTTGGAGAGAAGCAAAGAGAAGTTATTAGCGAAGAGTAAACACCTGAGCGATGATTGATTGATTCTAGCTCTGCACTGGAGAATTGAATTATCGAAACTCACACACAGCCAGCAGCAGCAGCAGCAGCTTGGAAGCAAACACACAACTTAAGACAACGGCTCAGCGTGGACGCTGAAAGAGGAAGACAAATAAAACAAGTCTCTGATTTGATTACTTTGACGTGATCGACATTTTTTGTGAGTGTGTCTCCAGCGCGAGAGATCATCGGTGAGAACCAGGCGCGACCTGTTACTGCGGCCAGTGCAGGTTTCGGGTGAAACCTGATAGTAAAACGGGACAGCAAACGCCAAACGCCGGAATAAGGGCAGTGGAAGAAGCGAATTTTCGGTGCCGCTGAGGCGTGTTATGCTAGTGAACCATTTTTGTTAATATCGGAAAACTGAGCCCAAATTTGGAGCCCTACCCCGCCAGCGTGGACGGGCTTAACAGCCCGAGAGCGGTGGGGATGGCCGCTACCACGTACATATCGTCCAGCGGGGAGTTGGATATGGCCTTGGGAGGCGGATATCATACATCTTCACCGCGGAGTGCAGCCGATGCAAACGAGATGAAGTACATGCATCACCACCACCACCAGAGTCACCACCACGTGCCCTCGAGTCCTAGTCCTAACCCAGCCGGTCTGGGTGGCGTGACGGGTGGACTGGGCGGCGTAGGTGGTAACCCATGGGCCGCACTCCAGCCAACCGATCCTTGGGCCCTGCACTCTCACCATCCTCACAGCCACCCGCATGCGACAGACGTGAAGCAGGAAATGCATTTATCGCAACAGGCCCGGGCACAACAGGGCATGGCCTCACCACATGCTTGGCACGCACCGGTACATCCTGGAACGCACTACGCGACCGGGGGATCTCCACTGCAATACCACCATGCAATGAACGGTATGCTCCACCATCCTGCTCATCCTGCTCATCACCAAAGTGCACCACCTATGCATCCCTCGTTACGGGGTGAATCGCCTCAGCTACACATACCACACCACCACCTGCAAGGCGATCGGGACGTGAGTGCCGGTGAGGAAGACACCCCAACGTCGGACGATCTGGAAGCATTCGCAAAGCAATTCAAACAGCGACGAATCAAGCTCGGATTCACCCAAGCCGACGTCGGTCTAGCCCTCGGTACCCTCTATGGCAATGTTTTCTCCCAGACAACGATATGTCGATTCGAGGCTCTACAGTTAAGTTTTAAGAATATGTGCAAGCTAAAGCCACTGCTGCAGAAATGGCTCGAGGAGGCTGACTCAACGACGGGATCGCCGACCAGTATCGACAAGATTGCGGCACAGGGTAGAAAACGGAAAAAGCGAACCAGCATCGAGGTGTCCGTGAAGGGCGCACTCGAGCAGCACTTCCACAAACAGCCCAAACCATCTGCCCAAGAAATCACATCGCTTGCCGATTCGTTGCAGCTCGAGAAGGAAGTGGTCCGGGTATGGTTCTGCAACCGACGGCAGAAGGAAAAGCGAATGACGCCACCGAACACGATGGGCGGCGACATGATGGACGGAATGCCACCAGGGCACATGGGTCACGGTGGACACGGCTACCATCCGCACCACGATATGCACGGTAGCCCCATGGGTACGCACAGCCACAGCCACAGTCCGCCCATGCTCAGCCCTCAGAGCATGGGAGGTGGAGGGCATCATCAGCTTACGGCCCACTAGCAATCAGAGCACCAGGAGTCCAGCAATAACCCGGCGGTATTCCAACCGATACACCATCCGGCGATAATGCAACCGCATCATCACCACCATCATCAGCATACCGCCGCTGCCGTCTCCTCCGTCGCTGGCAACAGCTATAGCATAGCATCGACCACCACGAATACCTCTTCGCCACCGTCGATGACGTCGCCATCTACCGGGGCACCGATGCCCGGCGGATCGCCCTCATCTTCGGCGGCGGCTGCTGCTCAAATGTACATAGATCATAGGCATCACCAGCAGCAACAGCAGATGCACGCTAGACGGATATTTCAAGAATGGACTCTGCAGTTCGGACCAACCGGATCTGCGACTGGTGCACGATATCTCAACTAAGGACCCCCTCCAAGGACGGGGTCTTTCCCAACCGTAAGAAGAAGACGAAGATCAACATTCCCACAAACGGCAACAACAACAACAACAACTGCAACTTATATGAATACAACACACGAAACCAATAAGATGCAAGCTAGTAAAATATTAAATAATTTGATGCCCCCCTTAAATAAATTGTTTAAATAAAAGTTTAAACTCTAAACAACACACAAAAATCAAGCAAAAAGTGGTGACTTAAATACAATTGGTGAAACTCCGATCGAAACTGTGTTTACCTGTACATAGAAAAAGAAAACAAAACAAAAAATATGCAAAGTAAAACAAGTAATGAAAGTAAGCTAAATATAATCAGTACCGCGTAAGAAATGTATGCAAAACTTAGAATTTATAAATGAGATAACAAAAAAACAACAAAAAAGAAGCAAAACACACAACAGAGCTAGTTAGGAATGAATGGAGAGCGCGCGCGGAATTCCAAGAGCAAAACCAGAGAAGTTCTAGTGATATATATAAAAAAATGAGTAAAGTAGCACCGAAAACCCCCGAAAATGATACCACAAAAGTGTGTGAAATGTATAAAAAATGAGCGAAACAAAAAATATACTTTGTGCAAAATAGAAAATCTAACCATCGAAAAGTGAGTTCAAGCTGTAAGTATTCTCATCCAAGTGGGCACTGCGTTGCAGATTTTTCGTGATTGGCCGACGGCAGTTCGTGGCTTGCTTAGATTCCAAACTTTTGTTTTGCAAACAAGTTAAACTGGTGGCAGATTTTTGTACTGCCGGCCAAGGTGTTAGCGTTGCGAGGGAGATCCAACGGCGACGTCCAAAACGATTCCGGCCAAATAATCGTGAAATTGCTCTGCGGCAGACCTTCGGGAATACCCCGGGGTTGTTCGCTCGCTGCCGCGTGTGTGTATGTGTGCACGAGGTCGTAAATTTTTGAAGTATCGTTTTGTTTTCTGGGCCTGCTTTGTTTCTTCCTTGCACATCCTTGATTCTTCCTTGAGTCGATGCGCCCCGCTTGCTGTGTGAGTGTGCGTGACCTGTGTGTCTCGTGCGGGAAATTTCCTGTTCAGGAAATTCCGGTAGTATCCTTTTACGACCCGGAGCCCCGACGGCAGGCCGATTAGTGATGATTGTTTTTTCGTCCTGTTGCTTTCACACCTTTTCGGCTAAAGTGTCCTTTCGTGTTGGCTTGCTAAGCTATAGCCCAATTCGCTAGGTCAACAAGGGGCAGGGCAATCGATGGTTGTGCCGTTCCCTTTTTGCGCTGGCTTCTTCTTCCGATTTCTTCCAATTTCTGGGGATTCTTACGGAATTTCCCCGTAATCGTCCCGGTGACGAGTATTTATAGCTTGTGACCCCCGGGATGGTTTAAACCTGGGAAATTCCTCGCCACACTCTTCGCAAAAAAGGTGAAAGATTTCCTAGTTTTGGGTGTCTGGAACGGATCGTGTGTCCACCAATGTATACCGAACCCCCTTGGTATACATAAACGCAAGCAAAATATTTGTAAAACAAAATGTGAGATCAACCATAAAACAAACACTAGACAGATGTAGAGATGCGTCAGATGGAATCTATAAAATCAATACAAAAAACTGTGTACGAAACAATTACAAAACATAGAATACCAATATTTGTAAGGTCGGATAAGATCTACGAGGAGAGTAAAATCCCCAGCAAAAGTGCGTTCATCAAACATTCCAGAATAAAATTCCTTGTTTATTGCTCAAAAGTACATACATTTTTTGTTCTTTTTTAATTTCGTGAAATCCCTCAAACTTGATATTTTTACACTAAAACCCCGATGGTTTGACAACGATAATTGCCACCTCTTTTGTGCGAAGCTCATACGCTCTACCAATTGTTAGTATTGCTAGTGTGCATGAGCGTCGTGTAAAAAGTGACAGGTCATCATTTTAGTTTGGCTTTATCAAACCGACGGAATGCAAACTAAAGGATCAAATTAAATGATGTTCAATCAGTAGGTTAGTGTAACATGTTTTTTATCTGTTTTCACAAGCTAAAAATTCAACTGTTGAAAAATTCTTTCAATTAAAAATATTCCTTTCTTGTTTTTTTATGGAATTGGTTAAGAAGTCATTTGCAGTTTGTAAATCAACAAAAAATACTAATTCATTATCCATTCAATTTGATACGCATTGTTTTAAAACGAATTGGGTTCACTCTTGATTGAAAACATTAATTATAATCAAATACCATTGATTTATTAAACAACTAACTAAATTCAGATGTTTGAAAACTATTTGAAACAATTGCATTAAAAAAATACTCTGCCGTTTTTATTTGAATATCTTTGTAAATTTCTCCTTAACTAATTCTCCCACAGTTTGGATGACATAAAAATTGATTTTAGAAAAAACAACAATGGCTGAATTTTTTGCACTTAGAAAGATTTTTTTTTACATTTCCGTGAATTTGATTTTTTAAACCCTACATTTGACAGACATGTTTCATCTCATTTGTTTCCGAATCAAACCAAAACATTTCGTTGTTACGCAAAATTCGCACAATTCGGCAGTTTCGAAACCTCCTACTTTCCACGTGCAACACGCATTTTATACGACGAAGCAAAATCGAGCAAAGAAAAAAAAACTAAGCTTAACGAATAGGTTTAAACAAAAAAGATAAAAAAGACAGGGTAAAATTATAAAAGTAAATGAAAATACCAACCAAGGTTTACGTTTGCGTTCTCTAGAAATCAATTTCGCTCAGTTTGGCCAGTAGAGCCGTTCCTGAACATAGGGCGGTATTTGTTTGTTCTTGGGTTCTTGTTACAGTCTTCTCACTCACAAACTTTGAATTGGGTCATTTATTTCTCGAAAATCTTGGTGTAAAACAACATTTAATTTTTTTCTCAAGCTTGGCAAGCGAAACAAATAATAGACTCGGAAATCGACTTAACTCTATATTTATGTGTTACACGTTTTGAATCAAAAATAAACTGTAAATCGCGAAATCTCATTTTTGTTATTTAATGTGTAGAGAAGAAAAAATAAACGAAAACGACGACAAAGAGTTTAGAGATGAGGATAAAAAACAAAAGCTTATAATTCTACGATTAGTTAATTGTGAAATCGTGAAACATGATTAAACTTAGTACGAGTTTAAGTAAAAGAAAAAAAAATACAAGCAAGTCATGTATAAGAAAGCAAAACGTACATTACACTTGATTATTGAGGAATCTCCCGCATAAGCAAAATAATAAGTGTAGAAGTGAACAAACAAAAAATCCAACCCATGCAAGTATATATAAAGTGAAAATACAAAGCAAAATTGTACTAAACATCTAATAAGTTTTGTCGACTGTAAATACTTGTAGAAAGACGTGTTTCCGCTCGGTTTGTTTTCCGTTTCCGTATTTCACTCCGTTGCTAGTGAAGAGAGTTCAAGAATTTTCTCGTGAACTATTAGTACACTTTTTTTTTCTTGTTTTGTGTTTACATACGTAAATGAGATTCGTTTGTTCAAAATCAAATTAGGCAATGCAGAAAAGAAAATCAAATACTTTATTGAAAGTAAAGTCAGCCCGTAAAGAGTTTAGTTTAAAAAACGCAACCAACATTCCAGTGCGATTGGAATCGATCGCAAATTCCCAACAGAGACAGGACTTAATTATTGGTTTAGTTTTATTCGTGTCTCGTTTCTTGCAAAGATTATTTTTACTCTGATTTGTAAGCAAAACAATGTGACAAGAAAGCACACACACACAGAGAAGAAAGATTAAGATAAGTAATTAATTATTAGAGTTATTATTATTCTATTATAATTATTATACACGAAGAAAAACCAATTTTATTAAAAATATTTATGATGAAAACAAAAATACCCAGCATTTCCTTTGATTTGACGCTTCGAAAAACAGACAACAAAAAACTCTCAACAAAGTTTTCCATTTTGGGGTTGCTTGTCTCGTTTTGGTGTTGGTGTCTTTTCTCCCCAATTCTAAACGATGTTGGTGGTGGTGTTTGTAGCTTTTCCTGGACCAAATCTCGCAGTCTCCCCACGAAAAACTCCAAACGGTGACGACACCAACACCAGCGCAGTCAAAGCAGGCGTCGGAGTGGGAAAATCCGAGAATCTCCAACAAATACACCCACAGTGGAAGAGCATGCCATGGCAAGTTGAGAGTGAGAGTACCTGCGTTTTCCTCAAATTTCCACCGTCGTCGTCGATCTTGCGGGTTGTGTGTGTGTGTGCGTTGGATGCTGTGCATGTCCTTTCTGTCATGATGTCCTCCGTCGCGGGGGGCTTCCGACGATGATGGCCAATGATGACGGTTTGGGGGGGCTAGCCGACGTTTCCATGGAAACTGTCTCGCGCTTTCCCCCTTGGAGCATCTGTGTGAGTGAGTATGAGTGTGTGTGCGTGCGCACCGTGAAAACAATGTACTGCCGCCGGTGACTTGGATTTATGTTGCTTTTCTAGTGCTAGTAATGTGGCCTACTACGATGACTAGCTCTCATCGCCGAAGAAATTTGCGTGCGTTTGCGCGCGTGTGTGTGATGGCGGCGGCGGCGACTGTTTGTCATTGTCACTGTGGTATGGTGTGGTGTGGCACAAGTGTCATCATCGCTCAGTGTCATCACGCGTGAGACACGGTCGACTCTGTCGCCATTTTAATGATGATGGAGGCGGTTTTGTCGTCCGCACCACCACCACCAGCGCCATCTCGGAGAGGCACCTGAAACGAACCGACGGCTGTTGGTGTTGTTGCTGCTATTGTTATGCGTTCCGGTTGTGTTGGATGAGTCGTTTTTGCGGTTGTTGGAATGTACAACGCGGCGGTAAGTACGACCCCAAGCCAGCACAACTTTACTCGCACACTCTCTCGTCGGTTAGCTTGAAGTTGGAATAGCTGAGCAGAATGGCTTTAAAGTTTGCTGGAATTTTGTCAGGTAAAGTCGGGGGTGGTTTGTTTGGGATAAAATGACTAAATTTAAGCTAATAATTTTATTTTTTGACTAAATAACTATACATTTTAATGCATTCTTAATAATTCTTACCAACAGCTTCTTTGGTCTTTGCTTCTTTGCTTTCTTAAATATGGTTGTTGATAATTTGATAATAACTTTATTTGTTTGGAGAACAAGAGCGGTAAAAAACAAACCATAATTTTGCTTGATCTATGTACAAGCGACGAACCGCACTATTTCTTCAAAGAAAACATTATTCTTCTTAACAACTTTAAGTTGAACTAAAAGTAGGTCTTGTCTTCAGTTAAGGTGAAACGGGAAGGCATCGCCATCTTGGCACCTCGACTCGTGTTTTAGGGAAAATGCTGTAACTTGAAAATGTTCTGTGTGTTGCAGACGATAAATAACACGATACAATAACGAGTTCAGACATTGATTTAAGTTGAGCAAAAGTTTTCTAGGAACTGGTTTCCCGTTTCACGTTGAGTGAGAATTATTTAGAATACTTTATAATAGAATAGAATTGAATTGTCGAAGTAGCTATGTCGGCGACATAACCGGAACGGTGGAGTATTTCATAATTTATGTCGAACGAAGTTGACTTTATAGCTGTCGGCCACCATTGCTAGTACCAACCACTAGTGTCTTCCTTTTTATCTTCAAGGACTTCGCCGCCCTGGGCTCCTAAGTGTATGAAAGTATGGCACGGAGCGACGGCGCCGAATACCCATATTTACACAAAGAATTTTAGAGCGCCCGCCGCGGGATTCGAACCGGCGACCTCTGGGTTGTGAGTCCAGTGCGCGGTCCGATTGATCCACACGGGCGGGACAACAATTTATGTCTGTTTAGTAAATATCGTAGCATCTCCAGGACATTGAAAATGTTACGATATTTACTCAAATGGAAATCAAATGAAAGTGAATATTTTTACTAAATACCAGTTTTAGAAGTTTTTTTTTACTAATGTAATTCTATAAATTTGATTTAAGTCACGTGGATTTGCTGATTGTATCATTTTATCAATTTTAGGAATTGTTTGATTTTATGTATATTTGGCCCATCTTTAATGTATTTGGTGACATGTTTTTGCAAGTTTTTTTTTTTTCTGTTAGTGTAAATCCCAACGTAATTTTTTTTAATGAATTCTTTTAAATTGAGATAAAAGCATCAGTCATAGCTGAAAGGATCTCCCAAAAATCTGTTTAGATCCTATTTGTTTATTGAAATAGCCTAAATTGAATTCAAGCCAAACATTTCATTAGGGTACAAAAAAGGGATTCGAGAAAATCGCTTGTGAAAAATGGACAACTATTATCATTTCTTTGTTGAAAAAGAACGATAAAAGAATAATATTCATCTCTTTTTAATGGATTTTGTTTAATGATGTTTTTCGCAATAAAAAAAATATTATCGGCCCATTCATAAATACTGAAGGAAATAAGCTTATGTGCCCTCACGTATTTTTAAAGTTTTTGTTCGATAGGGAATTGTTTGCTATCAGCTTGGAGCTTGGAGGGCACATTAGATTATATTACCATTTTAAAAAACTCAAGTTGTTTTCGGAACTTTTGTTAGAATTTTTTCAAAATGCTTCTCGATTAAACCATTATTTTTCATTTTAATCAAGATTTCATCAATTAAATAATGCCTAAATCATCGTGTACTCTTTCAGAAAAACCAAAAATAGTCAGTAATCGGTCTATGCTTGCCATGCGTTTTTCTTAGCTTACTGTTTTTACATATTGGACAGTTATGCGAACACGGGCAGCTTACGTATTTAAACTTAACAGCATATTTGAGAAAATTGTATAAATTGAATCACTCGTAATTTTAATTCAAAATGAAAATAAAAAAAGGCTTCAAAAATATTATAAAAATATGCGAAACATCTAATCTAGGTTCATTTGAAAAATTGCCCATGAATAATTTTGATTTAATCTCGAAAACATGATTAATATTATTCTGAAAATTTCAAAATATTCAGGAATTCGTTTATAAATATTTTTAATTAAGTTTCCTTTTTTTAAATTATTATTTAGTTTATCAAGTTTTTCCGATGAATGAAAGTCAGCTTTTTTCATTTCATTTTATCAATTTATTTCGTTGTTAAGGCAAAAAACTTTAGAAATGCATCGGCTTTGTTTTACTTATATTCATAGAAAGTTTACGGGTATCATTAAATCGGAAAAAAGTTTGCAATTACTAAGTGAATTACATTTCTTAATATTCACCACAAATAAATGTTGCCAAACGCATGTTGGAGCGTTTTTTAAAAAATATGTCAAAATGCGACCAAATGAAACAGAATTATAACTTTTCGCTAGCGGTAATCGTTGAAACTGCTTTTCTCTATTAAAAAAATCTTTTCTTTTTATTTTGATGAACTAAATAAAAAAATAATCAAAATCATTTAATTCATAATTTTTTTTCTCAAAATCGGTGTCAATGCATGCTATGCTAACATAATCATCCAATATTGTTTTTATCACTCAAATAGCCATTGCATTCTCAAAAAGGTTGAAATTGTGAAAAAACCTTAAGTATGATGTTAAGCCCTTAAAACGAAGGATTGCAATACACGGGAAAAAGTCAATTCTCGAAAAGTTCAATGAATTTAAGAACCACGAAGGAATATATTCACGTTTTAGTGCAGATGCACCATGCTCATTAATGAATTCCTTCTTGGTTCTTAAATTCAAGAACACAATAGAGCTATCTAAGCCCGATCTCACGCACACTAGCTTACCATTTGTTTTTGCTGGCGGGTACAAATTTTAACCTAAAAATCCATCGTGTACGTACACGCAATACATGCGCACGTAGATAACTCTATTCACGATTACGGAACCTTTTGAGAATACTTTGCATCCGGAAGAAACGAGTGTTCTGCATATCGAGCAATAAGAATCAATTTACAGGTGGGTCATTCCAGGTCAACTGAGTACACTTTTGGACTCGACCTTCACCGATTTGGCAGCACTCGGAAGTTCATGGTGTACTTTTCAACAAAAAGGAATGAATCTCGCATAATTCGGTTTTTATATGTGAGAAACTTATTTCGGATTTGAATTCATAGGACAGAGTGCAGTGCAAAATCAAACTTTTTTCAGTAAAATCGCTGTATCTCGCCAATAGTTCATTTTAGTTTGAAGTCTATATTGATTATTATGTAAAATTGTCCGGGGAACACGATGGCGATAAAATAAAAAAAATAAAAATATAATCAATTGGTCAAAACTGAATTTTTATACTTAAAACGTTAAAATAAGATATTAGTGGGCATTTAAGGGTTAAAATTTTATTTTTATCGAATTCCTTGGACAATTTTCTATAAAATGCAACCTGTAGAAAGTCTTTTGCTCAAATAGTTGCAAAGTTATGATTAAAAGAAGAAAAAGTTTTTTAGAAAATCGCCAAAAAAGAGGGCGGTGCCAAAAATAGAGGGATGGTCCAATCAGCACCAAACTTGGGATTTCTGTTAACTATCGATAGATAAACGTTCCCTCCAAGTTTGGTCCAAATCGGTGAAGGTCGAGTCCAAAAGTGTACTCAGTTGACCTGGAATGACCCAGGTGTGATGACTTAAATGATTAGTTTCCAGATTGCTTCTTTGAAAAAAATAAAAAAAACTCGGTTTTACAAAAAAAAAAAAGAATTAAAAGTCGGAATCTGTTCAAAATTCTTGAGAGATAGTATATTTTTCAGAACTGCATTTAAATGTTCAATGATGGCGCGTGAGCAAAACAAAACTCCTACAAGAAATAATTTTTTTTTTGAAAAATTTAATTTGAAAGAAAAAAATAAATCAGAAAAATCCAAACCTTGCTTCACCCAAAACCTTGAGAACAGCCAAAAATAAGAAGAAAAATCCGCTGTCAAAACTGTTGCCAACATCCTCCGCATATCGCGAGCACTTCCTCCGCGATCCGTTGTCGTCGTCGTGAGTGCGCGATGATGTGCGCGTCGTTTTTCGAGATTTAACAGATTTCTGTTTTAATTTCGAGTGAAAACTGCTACCAGAGCATCGGAGTTTGGTCCCGCTCGCCTCCCCGCTTGTCCTTCCATCGTGTTTGACGTTGAAGCACACACACCTTCCACGGCTTGCTTCTCCTTGACTTGACAGTTTGCGCTGCTCACCGGGAAGGATCAAGAGATTGCAAAACGGAAGAGGTGTTGCAAAATTCTCTCGCGATGCTGCCAGGGGATAGAGAAAGAGAGAGAGGAAATACGCGCGAATAAAGACACGAAGACACTGTGGAGTGAGATTTTAAAGCAGCGATTAAGATATTTCTGGGTCTTTCATGGCGCGGTTTAATAAAAATGAAATAAAAATAAAACTTTTCCGTAGCATCAAGAGGGATGGTTCTGCCCGTGTGTCGCGGCGGTTGGTTCATTCATGGTGAGTGCAGTGGAGAGAGAGTTGGTCTTACTGCGGATGAAACTATTAAGCTTTGTAGCTTGATTAGGTCGAGCAGCGGTGTTCTTTTTTGTATTAATCGTTTGTTTGGAACAGTTTGGAATGCATTATGCTTAAGGCTACCAACTGTACGGATTTTTTCCTTACCGTACGGATTTTCAACCTTCTCCGCGGATTTTTAACAGGCCGGAATTTTTGTACGGAATTTTTTGCATAATACGGATTTGTACGGAATTTTAACAACTTTATAAAAATTTCATTGTTTTTTTGATTGGGCCAAAGCTTTCTCTAATTAGATATTTTTATTTAACTGTCAGTTTGATTTTAAAGGGATAACTTGCATAACTTTCCGGGTTTCCCTCAGTTCAAACTTGATTGTCAATGATTGTTCTTTTCAAAATCCTTACAAAACATATTTATTAAATAAAAGATCAAATTTTGGCTTGTGAAAACTTTGTGTTGTGCTTGTATTTATAGGACCTCTAGAAATGTTTTCGTGAAAACACTAACAATGATATTATTCGTAAAAGCAAACTTGGCATTTCGTAAACTTTTAAACGTATAACAAAAATATTTTTAATTCCCAAATTCCAAACTTATCTAAATAATTCCTTGACAGTTTTTGTTATACCATGGTGTCATATCGGTAAAGTATACGGATTTTGGCTTAGCAAGAGTTGGTAGCCTTAACTATGCTTAATCGTATTTTATCCATTTTTCAAAACATTATTTCAACTAAAGTTGTAGTAATTCCGAGTGTCAATTATAACTAGATTGCAGTGTATCCTTAAAGCTACCGTAAATGGTTTAATATACACACAGTAATAAATAATGTAAATTTGGAAGCTGAAATTTTGAAAGGTTGAATATTACCTCTTTTATGATGTAATTTTACCTCAATTTAGACTAAAAAAGTGACACTACACCAGAAAAGTGGTAAAATTACACATTTCCAGAGGTAAAATTACACATTTTTTTCTGACATAAAAGATGTACACCTTCCCAGATGTAATACTACCATGATTTTTTTTTCTGTGCATATTTTAATTTTTATTTTGAATCACTAGAAACATCCGCGTAGAAAGTGTGCAAAAATCAAACTGCAGTTTTGCAAGATCAACTTATAGACCAAATAGGCCATTCTAAAACCACCACAATTCAACCAAAGAGGATGTTCCTCGAGTTGAAAAAGTTGTTTCAGCCTAATACTAAAACCTTCAATCATCATCTTTTACCTAGTAGTATATATTTAAAGTATCAAATAATTGGTAAGAAACTTGTTTAACTGAAAATAACGATAAATTAAGGGTGCACAGCAACCAAAGAAGATGTTATCATCTTATTCCAAAATTGTCAATCTTACGGAACCAATCCTGCAACAATCTGATTGTAAAAATAGACAAATTGTGTTGTAAACTATTTTGAAGACAGTACTTTAGGGGATAAATAAAATATTATATGGATAGTTCTCGTAGTTTTGAAGATACTAAAATATATGTGACAAAAATTTTGGTGTGAAAGCTCTGCACTGTAAAAAAAATCATGGTAAAATAACATCTAAAAAGGGGTACATCTTTTATGTCAGAAAAAAGCTTCAATTTTACCTCTAATAATGTGTAAATTTACATCTGGCAGACGCTAGGAAAAAATATCTGCAATCCAAACAAAAAAAAAAAAAAAAATCAAACCGGCGATAGTTATATCTAGCTTACTAATTCCGCGCCCCAACCCGCACGACCAACTCGCCGCTGTGAAAACTGAACGATCGAAGCCGATTTTGAAATTGATTTCAGCGACTTCATGTTCATATTCTTGATTCGATTATCAGAAACTGTTTTTTTTTTCGAAATTATACACAGCAAAAAAAAACGTGTAAATTTGGAAGGTGTAATTTTAGAAGGTTGAATATTACCTCTTTTATGATGTAATTTTACCTCAATTTAGACTGAAAATGCGACATTACACCAAAATAGTGGTAAAATTACACATTTTCAGAGGTAAAATTACACATTTTTTCTGACATAAATGATGTACCCCTTTCCAGATGTAATATTACCATTATTTTTTTTTGTGAACTTACTTTTTCTGTCATTCTCTAACAACGAAACAGCCTACTTTTTTCTACCAAAAATAACAGAATCGAATAGTAATCCTTTTCAAAAGAAATGCAGAAAAGTTATACCTTTCAGCACTGAAATGGATGCTGAAAAGTTGAACTTTTTAGCACTTATTTGGAAAACTAATACTTTTCAACATTTTTTCGATTTAAACGATTCATTCAATACATAGACAATTTACCTTATAATTCCACTCAAAGGGTGTTTTTCTGAAAATGCAAAACTTGATTTTTTCAGCACTCGTAGTATTTATCCAACTCGGTGAACCTCGTACGACTCGTGCTGAAACAATCTTCTTTTGCAACGTGTTGTATAAACTACTACTTCTTAATATGATCCCTATTGCACTACGCTTTCATTTGGCAGCAACATAAAAATCATAAAAAATAAATACCGAAAAGCCGGGGCTGAATGTGACTAGAAAATGCCTGTTCTGCATATCGAGCCACCTTAATGTGCTTTTGCGATTTTACCATCGATTTTTTTGGTGTGAATTATTCAGTAAAATGAACACTGTACAGATTACAGTGTCATTTTTACAAAAAAAATGGAAAATCATTAAATGCTTGTAGTTTCTGAAATCTTAGAAAACTAGCTTGATGCTTGAGATAAAGAAAAGTTTTTTTTTGTGTTCGAGAAATAAACCACACAAATACCGTGTTTTATCGTAAAATGTTTGTAACTTATCAAATAATTGCTCAACTGGCTATGACCCCCTCGTCACCTACCGATTGATGTTAAACCCCTCAACAACAACGTCAGTGACACGCGAGGGGGGCTTAATAAATGAATGATGGTCTCAATTATCTTAAAGCCGGTCGGATTGCTGGCTAGAATTAACCTAATTATCCGCTGGCTGGTGCTGCTGGACGGATGATTCACGAGGACCACTCCGGAGCGGCGTATTTAGACACACGACGACGACGACGTGTAATTTGCCGTGCGAGCCGATAATTGACAAACGCGGATAATTTGCGTTCATTACTGGAACCTCCGTCGGAAGTGAGCGCGGTACGGGGAGAGGATGGAAAACCGCAAGCGGAAGGTGGGAAACGGGAACGGCACGCGCGCGTGTTAGTAAACGGTTCGGGAAGGACCTACGTCGATCCGCGGATAGCTGGAATTTGGCCAGGTTTGTGTGACAACGCAAATGTTCAATCCTGGGAAAACATAAACAAAATATTGCATAGAACCTTTAGAAAAAGTAGTCTCAAAATATTTTTTTTTTCAAATTCTGTAATATTTCACATATCCAGTACAGACATATGAAACGGATTTAAATATATAAATGCACGTTAATTATCTGAAACAATATTTCAAACCGAAATCCAGCTTCTCAGCGTTCAAATCAAACAAAGCTGTGCGCAAAAAGCGACAAACACACACGCCCTACAGAAGTGAGCAACCCAATCCGCTCGACTTTGGCCGATAAATCAAATCCACCCACGCAAACACTTGGCACTTGGCAGCAAAGCTCTTGAAAACAGCCCCAACAGAAGCTTCTTCCTCTCCGTTGCCCTCCCCCCGCCCAATATCTCTGACGGCGGCGCTCGTGAAATTTTAACAACCCAATCAAAATCAGCTGCACTCGAAAAATCGCACACTCATTATTGCAATCTCTTCGTTTTGGCCGAGCTTTTCGCATCCCCCGCCTCACCCGTCCAGACCGAACTTGGGGCTTCGGACTCAATCTGTCTGATCGTGGCTTCGTCTGGTTCCTGCCTGCCAACTCGAGATATCAACATTGGCTTAAGTATGTTCATCTCCTGATGTCTGGGGATGGCGCGTTTGGCTGTGGCGTTTAAGTGAGGAAACAGACGGTGCTTTTTAAATACAGCTCTTAATAAATTGGTTTATTTGACAGAAGTTGAGAACAAATGTTATGGTTGGTGTCCCTACTGAAATGCTTCATTTTTCCGATGGCTTGGCAAATCAAACTTGTCAAATACTTGACTTGCAAACGATTAGTCTGTTTCCCAGCAAAGGTTGTTCTGGCGACTACAGAACACGAGAGTGCCTTCAAACAACAAACGTTTGCACGTTTTAATTTATTGCATTTTCGTTAGACCCTCGCCCCCTCCTCAACGGTCACCGGTAGCCGGGCTGCCGGAAGCACCTCAGAGGCCCCCCCGGCCACCTCACCACGCAATCAGAGCGCGATGAGCACGCTTTCTGGCCGAGCTTTTCGAGCAGATTTCGTGAGGCACGGCTTGACCACGGCGGCATCACGGTCAATTCCGGACGCATCACACCACCACGCCGGGAACGAGAGTGGGAGATCCGAATCTAAGACATGAACCCACGGGCAGGGTCGCGGGATGGCACATGCTCACGGGATCTTTGGCCGGTCTCAACCACTGCTTGCTGTTTGATTCCGGTGAATTGATTAAGACATAATGCTGGTAATGGCTTTAAATTTCAATGTCATTCATGAACGCGGAGGGGCTACGTGTACGCGATGGAGATTTGGGGTTGGTGGTTCGGATTGGGTAGTTGGGTAGGGGAACTATACCCTTTGTCAGCCTATTTCTATTATCGGCCTATCAGCACTTTGATCATGAATTACAGCTTTCATAACGTGTTTTTGACTGTTCCAAAGTAATAATTAGCTCAAATAAAAGTGAGCAAGCAACTCTCCATTGTTGATACATCTGAAAATGTTGATTTAATAGCGGAAAACGGCAAAAGTGATGAGAATTGGTCGAACGGCTTAGAGTGATTAAAATGGGCATATTTCCCCTAGTTGTAAAAGAAGTTTTAAAATATTTTCTGGTTGTAATTTAACGTCAATATTTTGATATTCTTTTTTATTATCATTAATACTTTTATAAATTCCAACATTGTTTATTTCAATTGTGTTATGATCTGACTTCTAAAAAGTGTCACTTAATTCATGTGACGCATTTGAAAGATCTTTCAACGACCTGTCTAACGAAAAATCTTCGTGATCGTGCTAATTTGTCGCACGTCGATTTAGGGCCAAATTAAGTTGAGGACGCCATTTTGTGCAGTTTCAATGCCTCACCTATTGACTTTCACAGATCCCCAAAATTCGATTTCAATGCTGAGATATTCAACAAAATCCGGAAAAACTCCGTGCATTGTATTCACTCTTCATATGAAAGAAGTTTCGGTATGATCGTGCTATCTTGACACACCCTGAAAATTGCGGTAAGTGCGACACTGCAACAACAAGCCAAAGGGATTTTAGTCAGAGCGCGTTTGACACACGTACATGCCCGACTACTGTAAACATTTCTAATTATTACTCGAGACTTTGGCAACCAAACTTCGGGACAATGCACAGAATGATCAGCCAAATAAAACGTGTTTGTTATTGTTTACATTGCGCGCTCTGCATTAAAACGCGTTTTCCTCGGAATTTCAAATAGCGACGTGCGACAAGATAGCACGATCACTTCAAACTTCAAAGATCATTTGAATCATATTACATAAGATTCAGCTTCACAAAGTATATGAATATCACTTAAGAGGCAATTACTTATGAAAACGCATAATTTTAATTCAATAAAATCTCACTGTAATTGAGCTTCCATTAAAAAAAATAGTCTCTAAGAAATTCTTATGTGGAGTTTCTTGATTTTTCTCAATGAACTTGATTTTGAATCGTAAAAACGGAATGCATTTTCGGATTCTTTGCATTCTCGGATGGAGTGGAAACTAGGAGAAGGTAAAATAAGTTTATAATAATAAATATTATGTGTTATTGAATCATAATTATAAAAAGTCTTCAAACTTATAGGCATTTTCATTTGAACAAATTCCATTTATAATGTGATAAGTTTTGATTCATGCTTCAAATTCAGTTTAAAATGTAATATAAATCGATAATTTTACTAACAAAAATAGTAGCTTGAACCGGATTTCAGGAAAAAGTATGACTTTTTAACAATTTTACCTTTAATTATATATATTTTGTTAAAAAGCTTATAAACTTAGTTTACTTAATATAAACATTGATTTTTTTTTCTAAAAAACTATATCAGCAGCCTTAGTGATTGTACAATTCTTGAGTTTTTTTTGAAAAGGTCCCTTAGTCTTTCATATGTTAATAGGACCTATTCAAAAAAACTCTGGATTTGACGTAAAAATAAAGTTAGAACACCTTAAATCTGATTTTAACAACAACATCTTTGACTATCAAAGTCACCCCAAAATTCAAAATAAGAATTTTTAACGTAGCTATTTTTTTTAAACACTATAGAAAACACTTTTTTTTTCAAAAATAGTGCATGGACTTTGTGTGACCTACCCCAATACATGTTTAAAAAAAATAATAAAAAATAATGAGAAAAACCCCACCAGTTGGAAAATATTCCAAAAATAAATTGAAATCCTATTAATGTCACCCCGGTTTACGGTATCTGAATAGATCTCCAGCTCTCCAAAAAGATCTTTCTCCATCGACTCCGACTCAAGCACAACTCAAAGTAGTTAGAATATATCCGAATCCGACTCCTGCTTCTGAAGTTTTAGTGACTCTTGCTCTGTCTCCGACTCCGGGTTCCCAAAATTTGACAACTCTGACTCCGACTCTACAGCCTCTAACCAGGGTTTCACATTTCCAACTGCCCAAAATTAAAATTTATCCAAAAACTGTGCTGAACATTATAAGGTTGCACGGCCAAATATCCTACTCATAAAATTACTATCGATTCATTGGCAAGATAGTGTAATCAAAGTTGCCCAGTTAAACAAAAACAACAACAGTTGACCAGTAAAATGTGATTAATCCGTGGGCACGTGGGTCATTACACAGTTGCATCCGATGGACAACCTGCTGCTAGTTGATCGTAAAATATTTAGATAATAAAAAAGGGAACATAACAGATAAAAAAAACTGGCGCAGAAAAAAAACTCCAAGTGGACACCGCGTCAATTAAATCTTCTTCCTCTTGGGTGATTTTCCCCCACCTTGGTGTTACCTTTTTGTCCAATCCCGGGCTGAAAATTTTTTTTTCGGGGAGGAATTTTGGATGGCCGGCCACTGATAATGGGGTGCCCCAAACAATTAACTACGGGAAAAAAGCCAGAGACAGCGATGGATCGAAAAACATAAAGTTTGTTGGAGACGACCACGGTGGAATCTTCAGGTAATGTGTAACAAGCTCCTTCCCTCCGATTGGGTTGGGTTGGGTTGATTCGGGAGGAGTAGGGGGGGACCATCAACTACTAGTGGTCGCGGCGTGAAAGGGTGATGTTCAAGAATGCCGGAATCAGTTAACCGAAACTCTTCCTCAAAAAAGAGAGGTTGATAACCGTAACGAATGTTGGATTTTATAGTTGAAGGAAAAAAAATCAAATAAAAACCGACTTTATTGGTAATTAATTTATTTACTGTTGTTTTAGTGGGATCAGATCGGTCATTAAAGTTTTATTTAGGGTGATTTGATACCGGCCGAAAAAGCAGATCTATATTAGACGCAATTACCGGTGAGGAAGCGTAGAACGTGTTTGAAGTCGTTCGAAGATAATGACTAAATTGACCCAGTTCGATGACACTGATGACGCGGTGCATTCGGGGGAAGTACAGCTTCAGGTTGATTTTTGAATAGTTTTGACTGAGATGAGTGCAAGATTAGCAAATTTGATTAAACTTCATTTCATAACTGCACTATTTGTTTGATGCAAAATTTAAATTGCTATCAACTTTACTTAGGTTTTACGGAAGCAATCACCAAGGTTCTAGGATGTCAATCGGGCCAAGTTTCCCGAGCAGGGGTAAATAACACGGGAATACCAAATTTTGGTATTACTTGGGTAAATAACAGGGACCAAAATGTGCCCTTGGTTGCCCAGTAATAGATGGTAAAATACCATGAAATCATACCAAAATCTTGTATGTGGAAGGGCACAACAATACCAAACCATGTTATTCCAAGGGTAAAATAATACCTCAAAATAAAACCATTTCAATACCAAGTTGAGGTCTTCTGGATTTTTGATTTGCTTGAATACCAAAACTTGGAATTGCCATGGTTTAATTTTTAGGTATTCCCACGCCCTTGGAAAATCAGATTTTGGTATTCCTGTGGTCTTCCAAATACATGATTTTGGTATGATTTCATGGTATTTTACCATCTATTACTGGGCAACCAAGAGCACATTTTGGTCGCTGGTATTTGCACAAGAAATACCTAAATTTGGTATTTTCATAAAATTTTTAGTGCAACAGTTGCAGTTAGTGAAAAAACGGAAATGATCCATATGCAACAGCAAAATCTACTCACCTGATGATTCCATGTTGTTCTTAGTGATATTCTTCACCACATTGAATGCATTTGTCATTGATGAACGGCCTGTGCTTGAAGTTCTTGAAGATTCTAAAAAATAACAAGATTGAAAAATAAGTGTTATTAAAATGAAACTGGATTGAAATTCACCAAAATTCAATAATCTGTCGATTAACTCGTTTTTCAAAGTATTTGGTTATCCCAACTTAGAGAAATTTCAACGTTTTAAAAAAAAATCTTAGTGGGTATATAAAAAAAAATTGAAAATCAGCTTTAACATTTTTGGGTTTCAAGTCATTTTAGCGCAAAATTAATTATCTCATCAAAATTTATAAAAAAAAATCCCATAGTTTCAGAGGAATTTGATGAAACCTTTCAATACCAAAATGTGGCATCCTGACTTAGAAAATTTTCCACAATTTCAAGTCATTTCTTTAGGGGGTATATCAAAAATGTTTAAAATCAAGTTTGAAATTTCCGGTTTTCAATGAAAGCATTCGCTTTGAGACATCATTTTAGCGCAAAATTAATTATTTTGTCAAAATTGGTCAAAATTTTCCCATAGTTTCGGAGGAATTTGATAAAACACTTTAATATCAAAAGAATACCAAAATGTGGTGTCCAACCATTGACAAATTCTGCAATTTTGCAATATCAAAACAATACCTTAAATTGGTATGATAGCACATTTTGCTCTTGCATAATCCTTAAGACAAATTTTAAAGGGTCCAGGAATACCAAAATTTGGTATTGATACCAGAGAAAGGTATTATTACACATTTCCCTTGTTATTTACCCATGCTCGGGTTGCTACGATGTTTTGACAACATCATATTGGCTATGCTGGCAGGATCATAAGTGACAACTACGTAGGCTGATTGTAGATAACTCACAACACATCAGGGGGATGGAGGAAAATAAAAAAGGCAGGATGTCGCAACTTTTGACTATTTGACAAGTTGTTCAAAGATTTATAAACTTTGAAGATCTGGCACCCCTGTAGTGAAATATCGTTACTTGAAAGGGATTTATCAAACGGAAATAACTTGAGAATAACATTTTTTGATGTATGAAAATACTAGGCCAATAACATTGTTTGTTATTTATAACAAGATTTGTTATTCGTCGTTATGAATTTTTTGTTATTGGATTGTTATTGTAATAATAGACTAATAACATTTTTAGTTATTCTTCGAACAAATCTTTGTTATCTTTTTTTGTTATTTCAACAACTAATCCGATCATACTAATAACAGTTGGAGTTCTTCTTCCATAACAAAAAATGTTATTCCCAAGTTGTTTTGACTTTCAACCAATGTCAGACCAATAACAATTTTTTTTTGATAACATAAGCTGTTATTAAACTCTTATGCAAAAATTTATTTTTCAAGAAAATTCCATAACATTTTCTGTTATTTTAACAGTATTTGTTATTGAATTGGCATGAATTTTGTTATCACCGTCTGCCCGGGATGTACAAAGCGTAAGAATTTGAATCCATGGAACAGAATCTGATCTTTACAATGGCAAAGTACCCCAAGTAACATTTTTTTCCAGGAGCTCTTAAAGATAGCTACAGCATAGCAGTTTGGACCGCGGTAGGATAAAATTCTCTTAAAAACTTCTACCGCGGTCCAAACTGCTATGCTGTAGCTATCTTGAAGAGCTCTTGTAGAACTCCTGGAAAAAAATGTTACTTGGGACGTGAATAAGTGACTGCACTTGATTTGAAATATTTGAAAATCTACTCTAAGTTGACGTTTCCATATCAAATGTAAACGAACAATTCTTTTTTTTTGTATGTACAGTTGTCCACATAGAGGGGAGGGGAGGTCTAGAATTTCAAAATATGTGCCCACGTGGTTTCTGAATGGTCCCCTATGGATTCTATTATTTAATTATTAAATCATAAAAAAATATTGCAAAAATAATGAATAAAATATGGCAGTTGGATTAGATTATTTTTATTTTCAACTTTAGTTTAAAAAAATATATATTTTTAATGAAAAATGAGAATTTTGTATCATTTTATTTTTTTTGTTCGTTCGTCGAAAATAAAATTATGCTTTGATTTAAAAAAGTAAATCCTTAATCCAACTGTAGCAAACAGCATAAACAGCCTGTCTTATATTTTTAAAGGACGTGTTGAACTATGGGCGTAACGCCTAATGATACGCAAATTTTGCTGCGAGTAAACGACAAATCACACACACACCACCGGTTTTAACTTAACTTCCCCTTTCATTAGCGAGTGCTTTGCGCCGCCGATCGCGGGCTGTCATTCTCCGCGCTGAGCCTAGTGAGAGCCGCTAGAGAGATGGAATTTCTAAACTATGCGATTAGCTACTTGTCGATCAAAGGGGGAGTGAACGCGCAGTCTAGACGCACACTCAGACTTTGGAGGCAAAATTAAGGGCGAACCATGAAACGCGTCTGCCTTTAACGGGGAAGGTGTACAGATTTTTACTATCAGGAAATATTTCAAATTATTAGCCGTTGATTTTACGCCCATGTTTATAGTAGTAGTGGCTGGGTGTAGATTTTTCTTTCCCGACAAACGGCTATAAAATTATTTAGTGCGTAAATTATACACTTTTCTCGTGTTTCTGCTTTTATCGCTTTTTCGGTTGTTGTGGCTTTGGTTTTGATTCGTCGGGATTTCCAAACAAATTTAAGAGCCCAGGTATGAGTCGTCGGGCTGACATTCAAAACAGAGTTGACTCATTTGTTACAGTGACAAGTTGAGGGGAAATATTTTTGGATCAAATGTTTTTAAAGTTAATAGTTTTTTTTTATAAAACCAGAAATTCAAAAAAACTGTTCGGCGAAATATGTATCCAAAAATCCTTACCCATTGCAACACTTAAGACCAGACATCGCTATCAAGAAGACGCTCAAAACGAAGCTCAACGAAAGTCGCAAAGTGAATCGCCACTTTGCCAGACGGTTTTGTCCTGGAGCAAAATTATTTCTGCTAAACGATCGTTTTTTGGAGATGCTGCATCCTTTTTCTCTTCTGCCCGTGTCTGCCAAAATTTGGCTCCAGCCGTCAATCGTTTGCTTGACCACATCAATCAGTCTCATCAAAATTTTGACAATAAGAATCAGTTTTTTTTTGTTTTCTTTTGCTTTTGCGTCTTTGCTTCTAATTTTGCTTTAATTTGCTTTCGTTCTGTTTGTTACTGTTATGTATCAATTCTATAAGACTAACCTTCATCTCTACCTTTTTCTTGCTTTAGTTAAACTATGTTATTGCAATACGTGCTTTGTCCAATCGTGTACTGCGGGATTCTCCAAATATGGAAACCTCGTATTTCATGTAGTAAACCTTCCCCATCCCCCTTTCCCCTACTTGCTCTGGCAACAGTTCTGGTCCCCACCAGAATCACAACTGGAAGGCAGCAGCAGCAGTAGCAAAAAAAATGTGTCGAATTGATTCTACCCTGCCGAACAATGGAATCTAACAATGATTATTTTTATTTCATTTATACCCGTTTAATTCAATCAACAGCTTCGAATTTGTTTCATTTTTTGCGTCCACGATTTTCTTCGTTTTTTCCCTAGCTTGGTCCCGAAAAAAAGTTCGGAAGCAAAGAACAATAATGTGCCCTGGTACTTGGCTTGGCTGGTTTCGGTCGACAAAACTAGCAGAGTGGCCCCGGAGAAACAATGCAATAATGTGCGGCAGCGCGCCTTATCCGAAGGACATTCGATATCTTTTACCACCAGCGCTGGTGTTGCTGGTAGTAAAATCGGAATGCTTACGGCAAACCGAGGAAGTTAGTAAAGCGTGGCCCGAGCAGGAGAGGGTTGTGAAACGAAGGCAAACTTTGATTTGAAACTTTTTTATTTCATATTTTTTAATCTTTGATGTACAACCTGAGAAATTTTGTGTTTTATTTTGCCATTCTTCTTAATTCATTTTGTTATTATATTTTTACAGTATTAACTGTTCTGATTTGGATGATGTTGTTCTAATCGGCTTTGCGTCCCTAAGATCTGGTAACCTGGTCTCAGTAACTATGATCCAAATTATGTTTGGTTCTATCATGTGACCTTTTGTTAGACATGCACTCGACAAATTTTTAAATCGAATTATAAAATTTGATGGTCTTGTAAACTTTTCTTCATATTCATGTGCTTGAGAGATTTATTTATTTTTTTAAATTGACGACAATAATATAAGATTCTTGATGACGGTTCCCATGCCAAATCGACCACTCAAAATCTGGACCATTTCCCACCTTAATGAAACTTGCAGGATCGTCTATCTAACTCAAAACAACAACTTCTGTGTACTGAATTTGTTGTTTTGTGACATTCGAGTTTTAGGAATATTTTTAGTTTTAATTAGATAATTAGCTGAATTATTAGTGACCATAATTTTGTTGATTATCATTAAAATTACGATTTTTAGACATCCTCAAATGAAAATCATTAAAATAAGAATCAATATTAGGAGTATTTCATTTTAATATTAAAAACAATTTTCAAAAAGACAAAATTACTATAATTAATATAGATTTCATTCTTAATTTAAAAAAAATATCTTGATTGCAAAGATCTGAAACTTTCTCACAAGATTGTAACCTTTACCTGCAGCTCCAAGGGGTTTAGACCAGGGGTGCTCAAAGTTTTTGGAGGCCGGGCCAAATTTAAAGCTCAATTACTAAATTATTTAAATTTAAAAAACTCGAAAATACATCTATAAGTTGATTTTTCATTTATTTTCAATTTTCAATTCGGTTTTATTGGTGAATAATCAAGATACAATAAGTTCTTTTGAGATACATAACAGAGTTTTGGAGTTCCTTTCAGCTGTGTGTTATACAAATCCATTTTGGAACCATTATTACTAGTAAATAAAGGTGTCACCAAGAGTAAGAAAAAATAAGAAAAAACTTACTAAAATTGCAAGGGAAAGGGGATAGAAATAGAGAAAGCTTAAAACTAGGTCACAGTTTTTTATCCTTTATAGATGTGCTTGATCATCAGCTCCCCAAGGGCCAGGAATTGATCCGCCTTGTTTCGGCAGGTCCGAAACCGCGTCATCATCTCCCCTGCGAGAGCAAAGAACTCTGGCAGGGTAAAGAGATCTTCCCCGGTAACTTCTTGCTGGGCTGCATTGCCGCTACCGGCAGCGACCACGCTTGCAAACGATCGCCCCCATCCAGGAGGGAACGCTGAGTTGTCCACTGGAACCGTACGATGACCAGCTGCCGGCACGGTTACGCTCGTACTTCGCTGAGGAGGGTGGGACGCTGCTGCTTTCTTCTTCCTCTTTTCCTGCTCCTCGAGGTAGCTTTTCCGTGCGCTGCATCCACGGTAGTTGCTGGTATGGTTACCTCCACAGTTGGCGCACTTGATGCGCGCCTTGGTTTGCTCTGCTTTGTCCCCCAAGTCCGCCTTGCACGGCAGTGCGCACGCCTCCGAGAGGTGTGACTCACCGCACTTCACGCAGCGGGGTGGGAGGTTGCAGTTCCGCGAGCCGTGGCCAAATTTCTGGCAACGGTGGCATTGCGCTGCGTCCGTCGGGTTCTTTGAGTAAAACCGCCAGTTTACCCAAAAACCGTCCAACGCCTTAGTTTTCCGCAGGTCTTGTATTTTGACGGTGCCGCGGTCGAAGTACAACAGGTACAGTGTGTGTGTACCTGTGACTGTTGTCTTCCGCGAGAGGACTTTTATGTCACGCGGCGTAATTCCAGCTCCCGAGAGGTCCTTATTGAGGTCGGAGATCGGGCGGTCTTGGTACCCCTGCAAGACGACCTTAACGGCTGTCTTCTGCACGGGGTCGAACGTGTAGAACTTGAAGTTTTTATTCTTCAATTTCTCCACAACCAGGTCGAAGTTCTTGCTGTCAAATGTGTAGACTTGCACTGACGACTTACCGATTTTCAGACAATATCCGAGGCCTTCCAGCAACTCGTCAATATCGTCCGTCAACGTGTCCAAAACATAGATTGGAGGTGGTCTACGTTCCTTTGGAGGATTGTTCGTTTTTGACGTCGACACTTTTTTCCGTGCACGTCCATCGTATTCGTCGTCGTCGGTAGTGCTGCTACCGTCGGTGTTGTGGTTGTTTTCTTCGTCGTCACTCAGCATCTGGAACTCGTTCCTGATGGGAATGTTGGCGGATGTTGACGTGTTGGTCGTGGCACCGGAAGTACCGGAACGGGTTCGCACTGGTGATCTTGGAACATATCCGGGGTGTAGTAACTTTTTGTCGATTCCATCTGCGCTCACGCTCCCCTGCGCGATGGCGGTCGACACGGCGTTGGTTTGTTTACCTTTTTGCACACGGCCGGTAGACGAACTTCGCGGGTTTTTCGAGGCCGCACTCGAACTGCCACGGCCACGGCCGGCCTTTGGCATGCTGCAGGTGCAAACTCGCGGATAATCACGGTAATTTACGGCGAAAAAATCGAAAAAAACGATAGAGCACTGAGCACTTGACTGCTGCCTGCTCTCGTGCTTACACGGAGGTGTTTTTTTTTTTTTTCATTTATTTTTTGGACACTTTCGGTAATTACAAATAATAGTTTTGTATTTATATTTCAAAGTGGTGACATGTAAACTGATCAATTTATATAACGGGGTAATTTTATCTTCAAATCGAGTGTGACTGATGAAAAATCGTTTTCAATGATAGAAAATGTTTTAAGCAACCGTAAAGTTAAACTGCAATCATTATTTTCAAAAAAAAAAAAGATTCGACGAAATTTTTTTTTTTGCGAAAAAACATTGATTCATCGAAAATTTAATTTAATAAACCTGAACATGCTCAAATGATTCTGAACGAAGAAAAAATCATTTTTAATTTATTTCAGCTGATCGTACCTAAGTTTCAATTGATTTTTCGATTTTTTATAAATATTTTTGCTCCTTGTTTTTTGAGCCAATTTTTAATAATTGGGGAGGGGAGGGTCGGTCGACAAAAGCTTTGTAAAATATTTGCAATAACCTTGATCCTCCGATTTCAACATTGTGTCTACCTGAATCAGATGGTAGTCAATCAGATTCGTTATCTAACTGTCATGAGTTCGAATCCCGGTTTCTAAGTGTAAAGTTAGTTTGAGGGTCAGTTCATAAAAGGGTCATTATGACTTTCAAATTAATCTAGAATACTTATATTTTTAGAATAATTACAGGTTTCTACCTAAGTCAAATTTGAACGTTCTATAATTTTTTTTTTTATGTTTGATGAATGGTTTGACGATATTTATTAGTTTCACTCACATTTAACCGTGTGAAATTGTTTTAATTAAAAGGATTTTTTGACAAAATATGTGTGTCCTAAAATGGGGATCAAAATATTTATAAGTCATTAGCTTTTTTATTAACAAAAAAATATAAAAGATAAGCATAAAAATGCTTGAATAAACCCTATTTAAAAAAAAAAAAGCATAAAATCACTTTACAAGTGGTCAACGGGCCATTTTACGTGATCATTCAAAATGGGTCCGTGGACCACAAAGAATCACCTCGCGGGCCACGTTTGGCCCGCGGGCCATACTTTGGTCCACCCTGGTCTGACGAAATTTCATGTTCATGCAACACGTTATGATTTTTTTTTAATCTAATTCATTTCAATCAATGAGAGAAACATTTGAGATTCCAATTATCATTTTAATGTCCGCATTGTTTTGAATTATTAAAAAAATATTGAAAAAAACATTTTGTAAAAGTTGGCACGGCGTATTTTTCAGAACAAACTTAATAGGAAAAAATATTCTTCGCTACTTTCTAAAGTGTCTTATAAGACACTTCAGCAATTCTCTACGAAATCAATCGATTTCGACTGTTTTTATTTTTTGTATTTTTTTATTTGCCTTAAAGTTTGAGGTGGTTTTCATATAATTTTGGCTGCTGTTCATGAAAATGTGTATCTTTTCAAGATTTGAATATTTTTGAACAGTGCATCGATATAGACTCTTAATGTTTTATTTTGTTTGACAAATTTTCGTTTCGATTTTTTTTAAGGTGTCCATGATTGTCCATTCCTATAATTATTTTTTATCGAAAATTTGAGAAAATTTTCAGTAAAATTGTCTAAGAGACATTGGAGATTGGATTGTGGAAATACAGCGATCAAAAGAAAAGAAACAAGAAAATTGAAGTTTTTTAAGTCTCACCCAAACAGCCTTTTAATTTTAGGATCGATATCTCAGAAACTAAAGAGCTTAATATTGAATCAAAATCAAAACTAAATTACTAGTTTTATACTAACGTAAACTTAAAAGGTTCACAAAAAAGCATAAACTAATTATTTTTTTAGGAATTATAAAATCACTTTCCATTTTACATGATCATTCAAAATGGGTTCGCCGGCCTAAAAAAAATCTCGCCACAAACTACTACTACTACCTTTTTTATTTTTTTTATATTTTTATGTCTTATGATAGTAAAGATTGCAATGACTCCCTGCTTTATTTCATGTGACATCTGGAACGAAAGATTGAAATTGTGAGAAGATAGCATCTTTGATTGAAATCACTTTTAAGTTGGCTAATCATACATTGAACATTATAAAATATGCCATGAAATGTGTCAGAATGAAATTTAGTTGTTTCGAATTGCAACCGACGCCATTCCACTGGTCGGGACTCCGTCGGTGTCACCGTGTTTCTTGGGCACAAAATCCATTCTTACGACCCAGTCGTGATGCCTCCGTTAAGCACACATCCACCACCCAAGACTCCAGAACGTGGAAAGCGCCAGCACCAGAATTGCTCCACACTTTCTTGCTGCAAACAAAACTAAACCGGACTTGCTTCCGTTCCCGCCAGTTCAGTTCTGTATGGAAAAGAAGCAATATCCTTTCGTCTGAATGTGTCCCTTCACGTTCTGATATTTGTTCATGTGACAAATGAAATCGGCAACCCTCGTCACATCCACAGTCCACTGAGCTGTGTGCGGTGGGGTTTTCCTCAAAAGAAAGTGAGCGCAACAAAACCCCGACGTCGTCGAAGAAAAAACACTGCAAAAATACTTTGTTATAATTTGTCTTGTTGTCAGCAATTACGACCAAGTTATGGTGTTTCCCTCTATATTAGATTAGGGAAGCCCACCTACAGTCAGTTGCTCGAAAAGGGTGAATTTGAATTTGTATGAAAAACGGTTTAATTAACCATTAAGAAAATTAACATTATGCTGTTCAACATTGCATCAGAATATGGTCCAGATGATTTCAGGATAATGCAACTGAGTGTACAAGCCCCTTATGAAATAGAAGCCACAGCTCCGGAAAACCTGCCCGGGTGCGCACCGGTTCTGGTTCCGATGGCGTCTTCTGCTGACACTGGCTGCTAGGCTGAGAACCCGTTCTGCGTTCCGGCCACCGGTTTCTCATAATCTTCATTCAGCAGCAGCGGCGGCACCGGGCGTCCAAGGTCCCTGAAAATGCCAAATCTGTTTGACTACACACACAACAGAAATAGTCCAAGCCATTTGGAACAGGTTTCTCTTACCTCTTTCGATGGGTTTTGTCTTTGGACTTTTTTTTGTTGTTCACTATTCTATTCTCTATCATATCGATTGAAGAAAGGGACCGAGACACACGGAGATATGGAAGTAAATTTATTGACTAGAAAGAACCGCGTGAAAAGAACCGTGGAGAACTAAACAACATGAAAAAGCCAAGGTGGAAGAAGGAAAAAAACCTGATTTTATGGCTAATAAGAAAGCACATGTGTGGTGTCTCCTGTGTTTATTAATCGGAACGGGCCACGACAAACGCGCAGGACAAGTCTTCGACAACAGATTCACATTCACTTTTTTTTTACTTTACTCTTCTAACTGGGGCCTCTTACGGTCATCTCATCGGAAGAAATTCTCTATGAAGAAAATAATATTTCTTTATCAATTGAGTTATCAATTTCTGGTAACTTACACATTTAGAAATATCTAAGAATAAATGGAAAATTATGAATATTGTAACTAGAGGGTGACGATTCTCGAGATTTTCAATTTCAATTTTTCAAATCGAGAGTTGATCTTGGCAATTTCCCGGGAATTCCCGGGACCCGGGAGTTTTTTTTACTACGCCAACAGTGTCAAAAATTTAAAATGAAAAGTAATAAATTTGTTTCTTTTAAATGAATTCAGTTACTGTTAATTCATACTAATTCTATGAAACGTTAATTTAAACAGCCTCATTGTTTTGAGGAACTATATAAAACTTTTGATTATTTTTTTTCTGAATCTGCAAAAACAAAATCGTTTGTTCATAGATCTAGGGTTTTTTTCTCAAAATTTATTTTCCCTAAAAGAGCACGCAGCTAGCAACATCTAAACTTAGAAACATGTACCCTCCCTGTAAAGGCTTATGAATTGATCTCAGTTGAAAGGTTCTCCAAATCTCTGAATTGCAAATGTAACATCCTGGAGCAGAACTGTTAAATTCTAATAAAAACACAATTGAATTGAATTGAAAAAAAATCGTTTGTTGAGTTTTTTAAGACTCAAAATTGTAGTTTAAAATATTTACGAATCTTAATTCGCACTGAGTGATTTTTCAAAAGTTTCACAAAATTGTTATAAGATTTTTGTTAAAAAATAACTAATATAGCATATATATAATTTCCCACTATCGGGAATTTTGCAATATGATAAAAAACGACTCAAAACAACAAATTAAATGTTTTTTTTTTATTTTTAAGTTCAACATTAAATATTCATTGAAGAAATATTTACAGTTATCAGGAAAACCCAAATGTTCACAAAAAACTAGATTGGATTGCTATGCTCAAGAGAAGATATGGAAATTGAACTTAACTTGAAAAAGCTTTTCCCTTTTACAAATAATTAGAAAAAATAATATTTGAAAATAAAACATTTGATTTCATACCTGGGGTGTAACTGCTAAATAATTTTTAAGGTAAATTTTTGGGTCCACCTTTTTTTGGCTTCTCTAAATTATAGACAAGTTAAAATTTACACTTTCTGAATAAGAAGATTAGAGAAACATTGGTTTATTCGAACTTGAACATCGAACATTGGACATTCAATGTTCTAAACAATTTTGAATTTTTTAAATGTTTTTTTTTTCTGATTAGTTCACATAATTTTGCTTCGATATTTATAAGTTTAAATTTCCCGGGAGTCTCGACCGAATTTCCCGGGAATCGAGAGGTCCAAAAATGGTCAATTTCCCGGGAATTCCCGCTCGTCACCCTCTAATTGTAACAATTCGATTATCAATTATTTCGATATTATTCTTTTTTTCAATTTGGCAGATTTCCATACAAATTGCCATCAAAAAAATATTCAATATTATTTACATATAGAAAGACTATCCTGCTCACGCCATTTGATGTTTACATTAGGAAAGAGTAGAATAGTCTCCTTGTTTGCATTTCGACATTGGCCCAATTAAATTGTTTTGCTAGAATTATGATAGTTTTACATGAAAGAAAAAACCTATTGTTTGTTTCCAATCCTTAGTTTTTCTTGAGAACCCATCGTGCTACCGACTTCTTGGTCAGTATTTCAGTCGGTTTCTGCGACGGTTTCTTTTGTTGTCCGTTTTCTTGATTTGAGATCCTCGCCAAGTCTTCAGCTGTGACGCTTATTCCCGCGGGAATGACAAACTTCTTCTGACGTTTAGTAGCACCCTCAACAACCGCAGTGCGTTTTGTGTTCAATAAATCCCTGATGTTGTCTGCGGTTAGATCCGGCGAGCTTGGCACACTGGAAACGCTCTTAAGCAGAGGTTCTACTGAGGTCGGGAAGATGCCGCTTTTTTGAAACCCGCCTTCATGTTGTGCTTTGGTTCGGTTTGTTGCCCTCCATCAACTGGTTGACCAATCCGGGAAATGTGGTTTTTGTAGAGTTGTCACAGAGTTCGAACTCTTCTCCTTGTAATAACGAAGAATCTGTCTCCACAGCTTGGCTGACTTGTACTCCAATTAGAGAGGCAAAACCTCGCCAGTTGCAATTCAGGCCATCATAATGGAAATATTGCTTTTGGAAGTGTCCATTACATTCGCGGGATACTTGACACTTCGCTTTACGATACACTTCCGGCTGCCTAAGTCGTCCGTTACGTTTGACTCATCAAAGTATCAGAAGTTTTCTGGGGGTACACCAATGGCCACCTCCAGAAGGTTTTATGTAGTCCGTCACTGTACTCCGTTCCGTTCCACTTTTGTAAGGTAGTGCTTCACAATATAACGGAGGTCATCCTCGGTTACCGGAAACCCGAATTCTGCCACTGTGACCAAGCATTTCACGAAAGCACGCTGGTCTTCATCCGTGAAAACGGGCTGTCCGCCATCGTCCTTGGTCCGATTTGTGTAGAGCGTGTTTCCGATCGTGCTTTTTGGAATTCCGTAAGTCTCGGAAGCCTCCCGGTGCGTAATTCCTCTTACGATCGCCTTGAGACATTTCTGAAGGTTGTCTTCCTCGTAATCTCTATATGCCCGTGCAGCGGGCGTTCTCTTGTACATGCAGGGCATTGTGCTGAAAACTTAGCTGAAAATATTGGTAAAATAACTTCAAAACATGAGCTAAACTTTCAAATAAATTCTTACTTACATCTCAAAAACACGCCGGTTTGATTGTGCTGCAAATTGACAGTTTGAATGCTTGCTCTTTTGATTATGTTGGTGCGATTCTGAAATAAAATGCAATTATGATGGTGTGAGTAGTATGCCAAGGTTGACCTAATTTTACTCATTTCATTTCGGTGAAGTGTTAGGTACATTAAGTTTAAGGAATATTTTAGTAAATGCTAGCAGTTTTTATGACTATATTGTTCATTTCACAAATTGCTAAACATGTAAGCTGTCTATTGCATATGATTTTTTTTTAAATGGTTTACTATTTTCAGAAAAAAATATCAATTTTTGGCCCAATCTCACTCCCCAGAAATGTCACCTCTAAATAAAAAAGGTAATAAAAAAGTATAAAAATTTAAATTACGAGCCAACATTTTAGTTTTAACATTTAAATGTAAAAATGATTAAAAATGCATTATAATAAACCTGTTCAATTTGTTTGTAATCATTAGTTACCAAAATGTGTAAGTATTGACGAGGTTAGGGATTTGCTTCACATTCCATCCAAGTCGTCGATTTTCACTAATTAAACAATTGTTTTTTGCTACAATATCGATGGAAAATACCCGGGGCCCGTGTAAGCGTGGTTGCCTCTCACCCAGTCGGCCTGGGTTCCATCCCAGAAGGTCCCGGTGGCATAGTGTAGGAGTGTAGGAGTAGTCTCCTTGGGTCCTGTCTCGGTGGAGTCGATGATAGGCAGTTGGACTCACAATCCAAAGGTCGTCAGCTTGAATCCCGGGGTGGATGGAAGGTATGGTGAAAAAAGAGGTTTCCTATTGCATCAACAATGAAGCCTTCGGACACCTAGTTTCGAGTAGGAATCTCGCAATCGAGAACGCCAAGGCAATGCTGTAGAGCGAATAATTTGATTTTGATTGATGAAAACTTACTTGTTTATTTCCGGCTGAGCTATTTAGTACTTGTTTTCATCGAAAGCATCTTTTAGAGGATTGTACTGACCGTCAAAAGGCTGATATGCCAACGTTAGATACTCAATGAAATTACATGGTGTTTTCGAGGGTTGTTACGGCGGTAGACTCCAAGATCTGTATTCCAGGACACTTTGGAGGACCCAGAACATCCCAAAAGTGGTCCACATAGCTCATAGTGTTGCCAAAGGGTCCCAGGGACATCACTGAATATGAACCATAATCGGAAACTTGGTAGAATTATGTTGTTACGGCGATAGACTCCATCTGCATTCCAGGACACTTTGGAGGACCCAGAACATCCCAAAAGTAATCCACATAGCTCCGAGTGTTGCCAAAGGGTCCCAGGGACATCACTGAATATGAACCATAATCGGAAACTTGGTAGAATCGTGCTGTTATGGCGGTAGACTCCAAGATCTGAATTCCAGGACACATTGGAGAACCCAGAACATCCCAAAAGTGATCCACATAGCTCATAGTATTGCCAAAAGGTTCCAGGGACATTACTGAATATGAACTGTAATCGGAAACTTGGTATAATCGTGTTGATACGGCGGTAGACTCCAAGATCTGTATTCCAGGACGCTTTGGAGAACCCAGAACATCCCAAAAGTGATCCACATAGCTCATAGTGTTGCCAAAGGGTCCCAGGGACATCAATGAATATGAACTTTAATCGGAAACTTGGTATAATCGTGTTGTTACGGTAGACTCCAAGATCTGTATTCCAGGACACTTTGGAGGACCTAGATCATCCCAAAAGAGATCCAAAGGGATCGAAGTGGTGCCAAATGGTCGTGGGGATGTGACTGGAAATAACTAAACTTTATTTACCTGGAAAAATCGTTGTAAGCCTGAATTTCCTTCAACATTTTCTAAAGTTTCCGAATTTCAGGTTTTCAGGATGTTCTAGGTCGTCAAAAAGGCCATTAACAACCACTCAAAAAAAAAAAATGTGAAGGTAGAGCAGCTCATAAATTACAACTTTGCTATATGTTTTGAGCACCTTGTGATTTTATACAACTTAATTTCGGTACGGGTCGTATATGACCCATCAGGCCTGAAAGGGTTAAATAAGACCGTTGCGGCCCCAAAAATCACGGGGCAAAAAAATACGTTTTCAAAAAACTTTTAAATTTTAATGGACATGGAAGTCTAATCAACTGAAAATAATTTGAAACGCTTAGGAAATCATATTTTGGTAGCATGTTTGGCATCGATTAAAAATATTTGGAATTATTGTGAAATTGCAATGTTGAGTACAGCAAAAAGAGTGCTCATGTGTCTAATTTGGTGTTATTCTATTGTTAAAGAAACCTTTATTTTCAAAATTCTGATTTCCTGGAGAAATGCTCCCAAGCACCGTTCCGTTGTCTACCTGCCAGCACCACAGCCGCTGAACCCATCGAATAGCGCCCTTAAAATGCCCCACATCTCTTTCTCTCTACTCTCCTCCAACCCGAGTGCCGAAAATCTTTGGTCCAGTTTATTTCAGTGGAATTTCGTCGTCCTCATGTGCGGAGTCTGTGTCCACGGGGGACATTCCGCCGTCCCCCACTGCCCCTTGGCCAAATTGGCGGGTGAATAAAGTGACTAAAATTCCTCCCAAAAAATCCCGAAATTTGTTCCTAATAAAAGGATCAATCAAAAGTGAGGTAGCAGTTTACAGCGGTACAGATTCTGCTAAAGAGATAAAAAGAAAATTACAGCCCAGCGTAATATGGTTGGGGTCCCCTCTGCCTTGGTCATCCGATGATTTGGGCCAATCTGCCCGGGTGGAATGTGAAAAATTTCGATTCAAAAATAATACACTTATTAGCGGAGGACGAGCTTCGATGGGTTCTGCGAACATCGATACTTTTTTTTGCGTTTTTGCTACTTGTACTTTGGAAGAGGGTTTTTTTTGTGTAGCTCTCAACGGTTTTAGCAAAATCCCGAGCACGTGTTCCAAGGCCAAGTGCATTTTTATGCAAGGTAAACTCTTGTGGCGTTCGGATGTTTGGAACGTGCTACGTAATTGATACCCGATTTGGAGAATTTTGGAGGGAGATGGTTTGGAAGATGATTCTGCGGTATTAAAGGTGAAAACATAATTATTTGTGGTACTACTTTGTACTCTGAGGCATGCAATCTAACATCAAAAATAAGGATACATTTATTCGTGAATCAGAACTTTTAGGGATCCTTGAGTCGGAGTTGGAAAATATTAAGAATGCGTTGCCAGAGTTGACTTATTTTGATCTTGTTTGAATGCCAAGGTTGGTGTCGGTTTGATGGATTGTGTACGAGCTTAATCTCGATTTTTTTTTCGAAAGATCATTGAAATATTTTCTAAACAGTATTAATAAGTGCATGGAATAAGTTTAAACAGATATTATGACTATTTTGAGTAGTTACATGACATTAAACACATATGACTATAATAGCTGCAGTTTCACTTTCCCCATAAACTCGCTCCACCAGAATTGCGGAACTAAACGCTCATTTCTCAGGGTAGGTACCTGTCCTGTCCCGGCTCCCCCGGCGACCTTTACCGTTCATGATCAATCAGCAGATTGAATGTTGTTTGCTGGGTGTTTGAACAATTTCAGGTTCAAGCAAGTACCACACTCTACTCTACTCACCTGTGCGCGCGACTAGTCTTGACTTGAGGCTCGCTGGTGAGCTTCGATTTGCGCCGCCACACGCGACCCCTAGATTCATCTATTCTTCCAGAGATGAAACCGGTGGTTTGGGACTAGATCCAGATCTAACGGAATAGGTCTGGTAGATGATTCAAACATAACTTCATCTACCCTAACGTGTGAGAATCGTTCATTAGATAAATTAAATGAACGAAGCAAGTAAACTAGGAAGGCGCAGAAGAGGAGTGGAGAAAAAAGCTCAGAAAAGCGTAGGTGTCATGACTTTGCCTGTCTTACGAGAGCGCGCGAACTTCGCCTTGGTGGCAACGCTCAAAGTGGCAACAGCAGCAGCATCCAGCAACTCAACGTTCAGAGTGGTCTCGAGCAGCGGACGGTTGCGGAGTCAAGTAGCAAAGTTGAACGGCGGCAGTGTGAGGTGAGCGCGGAAGGAGAACAAGATTCGAGCGCACAAGAATCTAATCTCAAGTCGTCGTGTGGAGTGGTGGCCTGAAGTTGAAGGAGCGCACACATGCAGCCACCTCCGCCGCCGCAGCCACCACCGTGGTGACCTTGTCCGATTCCGATCCCTCCCGCTACTCCCGACGACCTGCGTTGATTGGGATCTACGACAGGGCAGTGTGCAATGTTGCACTGCACTTTGGGTACACACTAAAAAAATATGAAATTTACACATAACATAATCTGGAACATGACATAAAATCAGAACACGGAGTTGCAATTATAACATGATTTTACATCTTACTCAACGTAATCTTCATCAGAACAAGAAAAATATAAATTTGCAATATTCTGTTAAATTGATTTGAAATTTATCGTTTACTTCATGTAATTTCACGTCTCTAGTGATGCACATAGCTGGAGCATCAAATTTGACTTAATTTTACATTTGAAGTGTCATAATTTTACCCACATTTAACCACAAAATTGTTGACTCGCATCGCAGCGTGTACGTACAAGTGTCACTGTCAGCCATCTTGGGTTGAAGCGTTGCAAAACAAATTTGTTGTGCGGAGAGAAAATTTCAATTTTATTCGCGTTTCTCACCAGTTTTAAAAAGCTTTCCCCTTGAGGACAACATTTTGTGGATGGCAAATTCAGATCTCTTGCCAGAACCGGAAAGATCTGGTGAAATTCCAGTTTACGGAATTGGGCTCTCGAGCGAACAAAATCAGAAAAGCGCCGTCTTCGATGGCCAGCCAAAACAACTGTCCCACGGTAAGATAAATGAATAATTTCAGATCGATTCTTGATTAACCTTTTCTTCTTACAGGTGCGGCCGAAGTCGTTAACCTGCCGGAATAAATTACGGCGTATCAGAACTGTTTCGCTGGAAAATAATCCAAGCAACTCTATCCGGAACCTAATATTTCCAACACGAGGAGGAAACCCGCTGGTTGCAACCTGAAGCTGATACCGGTGATAATCCCGAAGCGGCCTGCCTGGGATGACGGCTCGACGGAACTGGTGGGACGTGGTGTGTGATGGTGGTGCGACAAATCCGTATCCGGAACGAGACAAGTCATTTCTAAAGTCCCTGGTCAAGAAGAAACTGCGCTCGGGTGGAAATTAAAAAAGAAACCGGTTCGAAGGAAACTCTTCCTCCTTCGGTCAGAAGTGTCCTTCAATGAGCGGAACTGGTAACGCTCAAGTGCGAATCGCGGGAACCGGAAGAGCTGACTGACTCCAGAAACCAAAAATGTTTCGTAGACGATCTGCCGCCGGAGTAACGCAACCCGGAGTGGCTGAAGACAAAATGGGACTCGTTTTTCCAGCAGCAACACTATCTGGCCGCCATTTCGGTGTACACGGCGGGAACCTGTCGACGGCACATTTGGCGCCTGAAAATTTACAACGTTATGAAAATCAGTGCAAGTTTAAAAAATAAAATATGTATGCTAAGAAGTCAAAGTAAATTGAAATGTTTTTAAAATGAGCGTATAACAAATTTATTTATTCATAACCTAGAAAGCCGCTACCCTTTTTTCATCCATTTAAAATTACATCAATATGAAAATTACATCAACGCAATATTCAATGCCTAATCAAAGGCATGGAAAGGTCATGTAATGTTCAAATGTGATGTAATTTTCGGTGAAATCTGACGCTCCAGTTATGTGCATCAAATAAACAGAATATTACGCGATTATTTTTTGGTGTGTAGGATTCCATGACGTCAGTGTTGCTGTTATGTTTAGATTTGTGATAAAATATTTAAAAAAAACATGACTGTATAAAAATGTATGTTTTGTACAAATATTGAAAGGAATCTCACTTAATTTAAGTTCAAAACGAAGCCATTCATTAGATGTTATTGATCTTCGAAGTTCAAATTAGACAATGAAATACATGCTTCTCTTCTAGTTTAGGCTCATTGAAGAATTATTGGATACATTTATGTTTACTAGGCATTAGTGCTGATTGCATTCGTTGATCTTAGAATTTGATTACATTTTATCGCAATTAGTTTTTTAAAACGATTTCTTTTCTAAACAAATCGTAGAATCTTGGTTCAAATCTTGTTCAGTATTCTGTTAAAAATCGATCTGTTACACTATCAGCTTAGCGATGAATTCCAGGATGTTGTCATCATACCACGTATAACCTTCAAAGTGCCAATAAAAATACCACCACTGTGAGGTGATGGTTACTGATAGCCACCATGTTTAGATGAGATCAGCCCGGCGTTCGTTTCGAAAGACGCCAAAAACTGAAAACCTAAACTTATTTCAAAGATTGAAGAAAAAAACACACACTTTCGGTTAGAAAAGACCGAATCTGTAGCAATAACAATAAATTAGCTAAATTATTTATATAGTACGAAAGCTTCAAGCCCCCGTCAGCGATACTTTAAACACTTTGGCTCCCGCGGCTGCTCTATTCTCATCGATCCTCATCGCGGTCTTCCTCATCTCATCGACATCACCATCAGCAGCAGCGGCAGCAGCAATCGTCGTAGCGTCTTTTATTAGCTTAGCTATTGATGCCGTGACAGTGAATTCAGCGCTCGCGGGAAACCTAAGCCTCTTTCCCGCCGTTGGTTGTTCCTTATGCCTCACCGGCTACCATCGAACCAGCTCAGCTTCGGACTTGAACCAACCTGCCCATCGTCTAACCTAACTGTCTGCCGAACATTGGGCACTCCAAAAAGCATGGCGAGGCACGCATTGCTGGAATGGTTTTTACTGTGAATTTGTCAAACTAAGTTTTTAACTTGAGTGGAAACGAGTATAATTATGCCGTGGAGCCATCAGTTTAAAAATGGAAAACTGCAATTCCAGCCGCAGATGTTTTGAAAAATAACAAAATCTTTGAATATTTTAAATCTGTTAAACTAAACATAAAATTTCGCTTAAAACAAAAACGACATGTAAAGTTTTTTTTCACGGAATAACTTAGAATCAGAGGGTGAAGATTCTCGTGATTTTCGATTTTCCGGGCATCGAGAGTTGAATTTGGCAATTTCCTGGGAATTCCCAGAATCTGAGAATTTCAGGATTTATGCAAAATAATTGATTTGTTGCTAATTTTATACATTTATAACAATAAAATTAATTCTAGTTTATTTAGATAATTGCCAATATAAGCAAATAATTATAGTTGACTTCCGGTGATCAAAAACAATGTTGTATTTTTTTTTCGTAAAATCGCGATAACTTGTGATGGTTGCAAGTAAATCCCTTATGTTTATATATCAAATTTTTGTAATTGTCTACTTAGAAAAAAAAAAAACACGAAATTAGAAAATGAAAAAAAGGTTCTAAAATAAAAAAATACTTTCGCTCCGCCCCACTCTCACGAGATATCGGATAATTGACTTGATATCGAATCGGAATTTACGGTTTCGTGAGAGTTGGCAGAGATTAACCCAAATTAAAATTACAGAAGGTTGAATGCCAAAAGAATGATTTTACAAAAGGTCGAAAGTTATAGGTCAAAACGTATAAAAATAGAAGTTGACTTTATAGCTGTCGGCCACTATTGCTAGTACCAACCACTAGTGGCTTCCTTTTAATTACAAGGACTTCGCCGCCCTGGGCTCCTAAGTGTTTGAGTACAGCACGGAGCGACGGCACCGGATACCCATATTTACACAAAGAATTTTAGAGCGCCCGCCGCGGGATTCGAACCAGCAACCTCTGGATTGTGAGTCCAGTGCGCGGTCCGATTGATCCACACGGGCGGAACCACACATCAAAACGTATTAAGATATAATTTGAAACAATTTATTCATTTCTCTGTAAATTTACATAAAATCAAAACTGTAGGGTAGAGTAGTTCTCAATGAGACACGGGGAACAATGATAAAATGGCTCTCACAAGACGTAGTTTCAACCAATCAGGCTCATATTTGGGGGAAAGGTGTGTCTACTAGATACACGTCTGCCATAATAGTGGCTTCGGTTATGGACGCTCCCTTGCAAAGTTATTCATACATGTTTGATTCTGGGGTGTAAAAGTAAATTATGACTAAAAATTACATTTTCGCTCATAGACTGCCATTAACACAAAAACTAATATTTCTCCAAATTTCTTTCGTCATTTCACAGGGCATTAGTTGGGCTACAATGTCCTTTCATTAGGTTTGGCCAAAATTTAAAATATACCCAGAATCCAGGGCTGTCTCATTGTTCCCCACTCCTTTCAGCCCATGGGTAACAATGAGACACTTTGATTTTTCTTCATTAAAATTTTCAAAATCTATGGAAATCTTTCAAAACATGAATTGGAAGTGAATTTTGGCATATTTAGTGGGTTTGAACTTCATTTAACCAAAAATATAAAGTTATTTGGTAAAATATATGGATTTTACAAAATTTAAATATTTTTTAGTATAACTGTTGTTATTTGAAGTTTCATGTTGACAAAATTGCTTGAAAATTTTCAAAGCAAGTCATCTGCAATGGAACAATACAAAACATGATGTTTTACTAGAAAACTATTGATTTTCATAGAGTGTCTCATTGTTCCCCAGCTGTCTCATTGTTCCTGCCAAGTGCGTCTACAATGAGACAGTTGAATAACTCTGGCTGTAGAGGTCGGATCGATCTCATATTTTGGTCAACACATTAAAAGAAAGAAAATGCAATAAAAAGCTCTTTAAAACATGCTAATGAAAAAAATACAAAAATCGTTGAAATTAAAAACCAAAAGTGTCTCATTGATGACTACCCTACCCTACTGTTTTTTTAAGTTTGCTGTGGTAAAGATCTGAATGCATGTATATTTTTATAAATTTGATAAATTAAGACAAAATATATTCTTGGTTCAATAGAATTTTAAACATAAACCGTTCTTAAATAGGTTCAATAGAATTTTAAACATAAACCGTTCTTAAATAGTTTTAGGTGATCGTGATCAGGGACAAAAGTAACTTTTCCCGATTTCGTGTGAGTTGGTAGAGAATTACCCAATATTTATGTGAGTTTTCCATTCGTTCAACATTATTGATTCTTGTTTCAGATATATGTTTGTTAGGTACTTTCTTACGTAAGCAGATCTTTATAAAGTTAAATGAGAAAAAATCTGAATGTAATCACATTTTGTCCGATTTCGGCCATCGATGTTTTGTCTTTTAACCTGTTTCATACGTTTAAATTGAATGTATTGGCGTTAATATTTAAAATCGCACCTTATTTCAAATTTTATCAGAAACATCTTAGTTTACAGAACATAAATTTAACTCAAGAAAATTTACCAATAGTTCCTTTCCTCCTTTGCGCGTTTCAACTCCAACCGACCGATCCCTCGACGATGAAACTCGCGCGCCACGACAAAAAACATCGAACGCGGCCTGACCCGGCCCGCCGAAGCAACAAAGTGCTTGGCTGCGGCGGAGGAGACAGGTTATCTAATTAATTTGTGTCTACGAGTTGGTGTGGTGTGCCCCATTCTCTCCTGCCTGGTGTGGTGCGCTGTCCCACGCGTGTGTCTCCGTCCCAGTCCCCTCTCCCACACGTGGGACACCCCCCCTCCCCCCTACCCTTTGGGATCACTTCGAATCGGGCCTGTTATAAAAATATATAATCTGCTAGATTACTTCTATATCTAAATCTAACAATGTAATAACTTATATTCAATGTCATTTGTTAGAGCTTTTCCTCCTCTCCGCTAAGCTAGGCTCCAAACTCTGGGACGGGGTTAGTTAAAGCTCGGAGGAGGTTAGTTAAGGTGGAACTGCGGGGATGGGAGGGCAAGGTGGACCAGGCGGCTTTCCGTTGGCACTTCTAGACACGGCTATCGAGTGTCGTCGGTCGGAGGTCGGACACGCTGACCGGTGAGGAGAAGCGAACTGACGATCCCACAGCGATGGCACTTGGGGTGGAATTTGTCACGACAAAATGTTAAAGGAGGAACTGAAACTTACTTTGGGTGCAGATTGCTATTCGAAATCATGCGAAAAAAAATTTAGTCAACATTTTTTTAATTTCCCAGGTAGGAAAAGGTTAAAACCAAGCACGAAAAAGTTAAAACAACTGAATTAAATTTACCAAATTCTCCTGATATAACACCAGAATAAAATTGCACTGCAATTCAATGATGAGAAGGCTTCTGAAAGTATTTTGCTACAGTTTGGATGTAGAAAGAAACTATCCTCAATAACACTTCTCAAAAGAACTAGGACACTGCCTTAAGCTTTAGCAATATGGGAAAGACACGTAAAATCTGGATCAATTTCTTCCCCCACTGGTAATAACCCCTATAAAAATAAGGCAAACCTCCAGAATTTCACCACATACACATATCAACAGAGTCGTTTACTACCACTAAGTAGTTGTGGTGCAATTTGCTAATAGAACCTAGAACCTACAAACAACAGAGCCCATCCCGATATTTCTGAGTTTTTTTGTGTTTGTTACGATAGTCTCTTCTTTCAGCTCCCCTTCACCACAGTCCTAGGTCTGATCCCAAGGCATCAAAGAGAGTCGCTAATTTTCGCCACCGCAATTTCTTCAACCTTATTGTTGTGAGCGGCTGTTCTACCGCCGTCGTCGGTGCATGCTTATTTCCCAGTGGAGCAGCATTTTGGCTTGCCTCTCCGTCGCACTCCTACTTTTGCTGGTTTTATTATTTATTATTTGAATTTATTGCCAGTGATAGCAGCCAGCACACTTTATAGACGCATGTATCGCTCGAGCAACAATTTATGAGAGCATTTTTCGTGGCAAACATAATCACACACGTGAAGACATGCGGTTACCAATTTGGTCGGCCTATTGTTACGTTGTTTCCAGAATATCTACAATGTTAATAGTTGGAAACTGTATGTTGACAAATTTATCAAAAAATCATCATCAATTTACATATCAACAATCTCTCATCTCTCATCTCTCATCTCTCATCTCTCATCTCTCATCTCTCATCTCTCATCTCTCATCTCTCATCTCTCATCTCTCATCTCTCATCTCTCATCTCTCATCTCTCATCTCTCATCTCTCATCTCTCATCTCTCATCTCTCATCTCTCATCTCTCATCTCTCATCTCTCATCTCTCATCTCTCATCTCTCATCTCTCATCTCTCATCTCTCATCTCTCATCTCTCATCTCTCATCTCTCATCTCTCATCTCTCATCTCTCAGAACAACAAATCAACGAATCAATAATTTTCCAATTTACTTCAGAAATTATCATTAGGAGATGTTATATTTTGGAATTGATATTTTTTGGAAGGTTCAGCCACTTATTTCAGTGCTTCCTCCACACCACAGATTACACAATTGCATAGTTTCCGCCGATTCAAAGCAAATCATCATCGTCTTCGCCGTCCCATCTCTAGAGCATAAACGGCCACCAGGTCGACCTAGTGATCGTAATAAATTTAAATTAGCGAAGAAAAGACCCGTATCCTCTTCCTTCGGACGCTTCGTTCTGCATCATCCAGCAGTTCTACTACATTCATATTCTGTGTGATGTGTGATGCATCGTGCAAACAAGACCCACCCACCTCGGCTCGTGTGGCGGCTGCACTTTGAATGCAATTTTCGTATTTGCTAGGTCTTGCCACCAAGACATCAATTACTCGGCCGCTTTCTAGGCACACTGACATCACCCAGATCTTGGAGGTGAACTTCATCAATCATCTGGAGCTGGGCGACTAAAAAGAAATAGAAGAAAGACGGCTGTGAGGTGGAACGAGGAGATTTCTTGGATAAAATTTGAAAAATCCCTGAAGCTAACTGATCTCAAAAACAAACAACTCAATAAAATTATAGACCAAATAATAAACGGAAAGTGACCTGTAATTGAAAGGAAGCTATCCGATCACGACTACCGTGAGATAGTCCACAGACAAAAAAGAGTTACTTTGAAGGCACTTTGGTCAAAAACTTTGAACATTAACCGCATACTCAGATATCCTGAACTGCCTCGAGAAGCTGAGAATCATTGCATATCTAATAATTTCTTCTCCCTTCGACGCTACCAAAACGCTAAATAAAAAGTCACGTTATCTTTCACTACCGAGCTGCTGCATTTTTGCGCGCTCTGTCTGGAACCCTTGGGCGATTCATGATGATAGTTGCAGGTTTTGGTTTCCGATCCCAAGAGTGTTCAAAAAGGTGACCAGATCAATTCCTTGAAATTTGAAATTCTAACATTTTTTTTTTTCCATGTTAGATTATCAAATACATAATGAAAATTAAAACACATTTTGACATTTTTTGATTCAAAGACTTTTCCAAAGAATCTTCTACCCAAGTGTTCAAAACTCTGTCATCACGCCATCTCTTCTGATTTCGGAGCTTCCCCTTTCCTCTTCCAGCCAACCCTTGCTTGCTGCTATGCGCTTTGATGCACCAAAATGCAGTCAGTAAGACACGAGGCTTGGAGGCGCTCCCCGAAAAAAACGGTTCCTCCTCTCAGATGTTGCTGCAATCCGGCACGACATCATGTAGGACGACGTCGAGACGAAACATTTTCGCAGACAGTGCAGAGCGCGCAGACTGATGCAGACTGATCTGGTGGGAAGAAAGAGTTTAGTGAAATGTTTAGAGAGTGAGGAGAAAGAAAAGACACGGTTAGGAGGTCTCTGGAACTGCCTTGGGAGAAATTTCTGTCTGGATGGGCGGCCAGACACTGGTGATGGAGAGAACTAAATTGTGTTGTAGCATGAATCTAGGTTTTTGCTGCAACTAATTGTGATCGAGAAATGCAGACAGATCGTCAGGTTCAAGGTTTCAGGTATGCCGAAGGAGTTGCCTCAAAAGTAGCAATACAACAGTAACACGACTGTTGAAGGCAGCTTTAAACCAACGTTGAATCTCGGTTTTTTTTCACCTAACAGGTCCCAAGTAATTCAAAGTATACTGAAATGCGCAAACCGCAACCGGCACTAAACTGCGAAGAGTAGCAATAGTCCGGGGAAGAAAAAATAAACATCCATACGCCACCAGAATCCTAAACGATATCCGTGCTAGGCGTCAGTGGCAAAGGTGGACGAAGCCACGGTGCGTTATAACTCCTATCCCTTGGTAGATTCTATCCTTTATGATGAATAGATAATTATTGGTAAAAATATCTAACAAGAAGTAGACAAATTGCCAACTTATCAGCTCAAAAACTGAACTGAACTTGAACTTATCAACTTATCACCTTATCAACTCATTGATTCATCAACTCATCAACTCACCAACTCACCTACTTATCAACTCACTAACTCACCTACTGATCAATTCTGGAGTTTTTTTTGAAAAGGTCCAATAAACCGAATTTCCAGTTTTTTGCTTTTTGGGTGTTTTTGAAACCGCTTAGAGTCAGGGGTATTCAAAAACACCCAAAAAGCAAAAACTGAAAATTTGGTTTATTGGATCTTTTTAAAAAAACTCCAGAATTTATCAACTCACTAACTCATTCCAGATCAACTCATCTCTTCTCATCTCTTCTCATCTCTTTTCATCTCTTCTCATCTCTTCTCATCTCTTCTCATCTCTTCTCATCTCTTCTCATCTCTTCTCATCTCTTCTCATCTCTTCTCATCTCTTCTCATCTCTTCTCATCTCTTCTCATCTCTTCTCATCTCTTCTCATCTCTTCTCATCTCTTCTCATCTCTTCTCATCTCTTCTCATCTCTTCTCATCTCTTCTGATCTCTTCTGATCTTTTTCCCAAATGATGAGCCAAGGACCACCAAAACCACTGGCGGGGCTACCGCGCGTAACCACACCGTCATACGCTGTACTACACGCAAGCGATTGCCTCCACCTTCCTGGGTGCCCACCAGAGCAGCGAGTGCTTGCCACCAACAAGTTGATAGTAGATATTGGTAGCACCACACATCCAGTAGTTTCGGGGTCCTCGCGCCTGCCTTTTTTTTCTTTGCCTATTCGCGATTCCAAACATCACGACAAAAGCAAAAATCGTACAAAAAATAATAAAAAAAAACGCCAAAGAAGAGACGCTCTCTAAGCGCTTGGCTTGTTGGTTTGTTGGGCGGTCGGTTGGCGCGATCCGTCGATATTTATGCATAAAATCTACATAATATATTTAACCGTAACATTGAAAATCCATCGCACCCCGCGCATATGTACGCGATGTGTTCTGTTTGTAAATGGTGGAGTTTATAATGCAAATTCGCGTTATTACCTCGCTATTATCGGCTTTCGGTATTATTTTCGGAGAAATATTTCTTTTCACCACGCGCGGCAAGGAGTGTAATGTACGACGTGTACGGCGCAACGCGACTTTACCGGACCCGGGTGGGGGCAGTGTTGCCAAGTGATTGGAAAAGGAAATACAATCGACTTTCTGGTCGTCAACATCGAAGGGACCATCGAGGGAGAGAAGCATTAGTTTACAGAACAATGAAAAATTACGACTGGGTAAACATATATTTTTTCTGATGCCCAGCTATGAGAATAGCAGCATCGGCAACATCTAGCAAACAAAAACAATTTTTCTAATCAATGTCAAAATCTCTTCAAAGCTCCACGGATTTATTTATTTATTTATTTATTTATTCGTCAAACATACGTAGACTACATGATCGTTGCTTAGTTTCTAATTACAAGGGGGGAACATCTATCTTTGATTGTAAAACTGTTTTTTCATGGTGGATTTTGTCATTGTGAAATCGATTATGTTATTATATTTGTTATAAGTTTCCATCATTCTATTCATGGGCCCGTGTTTAGCGTAGTCAGTTCTGTGAAAATGCAATGCGAATGGCTCACGTGCTCTCAATACGCGTGTGGGTTCATAGAAATTTAATGTTTGTAACAACTCTGGAGAATTAATTCGGTTTGCAATAAGATCATTTACGAACGAGAGAGAAGCGAATTCACGACGCTTTACAAGTGTTTCTAAGCTTATTAACATACTGCGTGCAATATACGAAGGAAGGGGAAACACTGTCCTCCCTAGTTTACGAAGAGCAAATAGTAAAAATTGTTTTTGCACTGATTCAATACGGGTTTCGTGTGTTTTGATGTGTGGACTCCACACGACGCTACAATATTCAAGAATAGAGCGAACATAAGCTATGAACAATGTTTTCAATGTATAGGGGTCCTTTAAGTTATAACTGGATCGTTTTATGAAGTTGAGCATATTAGTTGCTTTGAATACCATCGTGTTGTAATGTTCGATGAAAGTCATTTTAGAATCAAGTATGACTCCTAAATCTCTAACATTTGAACAGGTTTCAACTATCTGGTTGTCTAGTTTTACGTTTATATTTGGCTTATTTATTTTTCTGCTGAACAAGATCGATGTACACTTTTTAATGTTAAGTTGTAAAAGGCTACGACAGCACCATTCAAAAAATATGTTGATTTCATTCTGGAATCTTGAAGCGTCAGTTTCGTCTTTAATTTTCATAAACAATTTCATGTCATCTGCGTAAATCGAAACGTTGATATGCTTAAATATAAAGGATACATCATTTACGTAAAGAATAAAAAGTAATGGGCCTAAATGAGAGCCTTGAGGTACCCCGGAAGTAACATTGATGAGCCTAGATATGAGGCCATTACATTTAACACATTGCGTGCGTTTTGTTAAGTAAGATTTAAGCCATGAAAGTAGATTAGAATCAATTCCGATTTTATCTAATTTGAAAAGAAGCATAGGAATGTCCACTCTGTCGAAGGCTTTGCTAAAGTCAGTATAGAGTGTCTGTACAGAGTTTTTGTTATCCATTTCATTCAATGTGTAGTTTACGAACGAGAGAAGATTAGTTGCTGTTGAGCGCCCTTTGAAAAATCCATGCTGTTTTTGTGTTATGTAGTCTTTTAATTGAGCAAACATTTTGTTGTTTACTATTGCCTCAAAGAGCTTGGGAATACATGAAATAAGAGCAATTCCACGGTAGTTTTTCACGTCAGATTTTTTACCGGATTTGAAAATTGGAACTAAATATGATTTCTTCCAAGCACTTGGGAATATTCCTGATTTTAATGATAGATTAAATAGCCAATAAAGCGGAGAAGCCAGTTCAGAGGCTACATTTTTCGCAAATTTTGGAGATATTCCATCTGGTCCGGTACTTTTTGAACTGTCAAGAGCTTTAAGAGCCGCCTGAATTTCATCTAAGGATAAGCTATCGACTGTTATTTCGTTATTCGCTTGGGGTATAAAGGAAAAGTAGCTTCGGTCGCGATCGTTTTCATCAAAAGAGGTGTATACGCTTTCAAAAAAGTTTGCAAATAGTTCACAAATTTCTGCACTGTTTTTGCCAATTTTATTGTCGAGAGACATATTTGACGGAAAATTACTACTTTTTAATTTTGATTTGACAAAATTGAAAAACTGCTTGGAATCACTCTTGATTTCCGATTCTACCTTTCTATGATACTTTTCAAATTCAAATTGGATGGTGACTTCTAACTGACTGCATATTTGTAGATACTCATCAAGTTTTTGGCTATTGCTTTTGTAAGCTTTGTGAGCTTTTTGTTTTCTATTTTTAAGGTTTTTAACCTCTCTTGTAAACCAAGGCGGGTGTTTGTCAATTGTGCGTCTTTTTCTTCGTATTGGGACGCTTTCATCGAGGATGTCGAATATAATGCTATAGAAAGTGTTAACTGCTAGCTCGATGTTCGTTTCTTTCTCTAGTAATGCTTTCCAATCAACTTCTAATAGTCTACGTTTGATTAAGGGATAATTGGCATTATTGTAATCAGGAATTTCTTCGTAATCTGAACCATCTGGTCTGTTAATAGCCTTATGCACGAAAAGTGAAAATTCAATTGCTGTGTGATGAGCTTCATTTTTCCAAAGTGGATTATTTGCTTCAGTCACACAGAAGTCTTCAGTCATATTAGTAAAAAGAAGATCAAGAAAGCGATTATTTTGATTTTTAACATGATTAATTTGATTTAGGCCGAGAGAGTACATTTTATCAAAAATTAATTGTAATCTATCACTTTCCCCCAAGATGGGAATAAGAATAGACTCATTTTCTGCGTCAACCATGAAGTCGACAGCACTGAGATTGAAATCGCCATACGATTATTGTTCTTTGTGCAAAAACGAAGCTTTTTGTGTATAGCAATCGATGGTTTGCGCGAAATCATGTTGTGGTAATTTTTTGGGCCCTTTTTTCCCACTGTGCAACGATTGCTCCTCAATTTTCGTAGAACATTTTTTTAGGGATTAAGCTGAACCCATATTCGCAAAAATCTACAGAATGCATTTTCAGCAAGTTGAGAAAATAAACTTGGAAGTTTGAAAAAGTATTTCTCATCAATGTTCAATTCGTAATTATTTCATATAATATTTATGCAAGAGAAATGCTCTTATTTATGCTTAAAATTACTTTCCATTGAAATGTGTCTTAAATGATTGCCTTTGCTTTCACAAAGTATTCTAAATGAAACAGAATATGCAAACATTTTCTTCATAGTTCATTAAAATGTTCGCATAACAGCTGGATCGATTATGCTATCAAGGTATATTAATATATTAACCATATATTGTAAACAAATCTAGAGATTTTTTTAAAGGTCCTATATGCTATTGTCTTTCATATGTTTTTAGGACCTATAAATAAACTCAAGAAATGTTGAGTGGAAAATAGACATTTTTTCATGGTTTCAAAAAATGCATACATTCATATTTTGATTGATTCGTTTGACCATAAAGTAATAGAAACCGGTGTAAGTCCTTAGGGATGAGAAATTCCTTTTAAAATCTGAAACTTTGACGAGTAAAGTAGGTGAGTTCAGAACAAAGCAATACCAAGCAAGAGTAATTCAAATCAAATTATTCGCTCTATTCTCGATTGCGAGATTCCTACTCGAAACTAGGTGTCCGAAGGCTTGATTGTTGAGGCAATTGCAAACCTCTTTTTACACCTTAGCTTCCATCCACCCCGGGATTCGAACTGACGACCTTTGGATTGTTAGTCCAATTGCCTACCAGCGACTCCACCGAGGCAGGACCCAGGGAGACGACTCCTAACACCTGGACTGAGCTAACGACCTAACCTTTAGGTTAGTCCGGGCCAACATTTACTTCCCGTCCGACGGAAGGCGTGATCAGACAAATCTCGTCTCGATAAATGCCACCGGGACCGTCTGCAGCAAGAGTAATTAGCAATTCATATTTGTACGTTTTCCATATTTGACAAAATATTACATGAGTTTATGAAATTTTGGAATAAACAGGTAAATATTATTAGTGTAGATTGAAATAACCATCTGGCAGGAAACAATTCTTTCCCAGAACCTTGGTCAAAATCGACAAAAATGCATATCGACGCTGTCGTGCTATCTTGTCGTATCCGCCATTTTGACGTTCCTAGAAAAACGCGTTTTGATGTTTGACCTTGAATAAACAAAACACGTTTTGTTTGGCAGACCATTTTGTGCACTGTCCCAAAGTTTGGTTGAATTTGGTTGTCGGAGTCCCGAGTTATAATTACAAATGTTTACAGTAGTCGAGCATGTACGTGTGTCAAACGCGTCTTGACCTGAAATCGCATTTTTCCAGTTTTCGCACTTACATCAATTTTTAGGGTGTGTCAAGATAGCACGACAAGATTGAAACTTCTTTCATATGAAAAGTGACAAAAATGTACGGAGTTTTTTTTCGGTTTTTGTTGAATATCTCATAGTTGAAATCGAATTTTGGAGATATGTGGTCAAAAGGTGAGGCATTGAAAGCTGCACAGTATTGTGTTTTCATCTCAGTTTTGCCCAAAATGCACGTGCGACAAGATAGCATTTGCTATTTCTTATCATTTGTTCGTCCATAAAAATCTTCTTATCATTTTAGCATTTTAGTTTAAACAAAAATGCTACCAAAGTATTAAAAAATCGGGTATCACCGATTTCCGATTTCAAAAATTTTCAGTTAGGCTTTGTTTTGACCTCCCAAGGTTTTTACTTTGATTGAAAATTGAAAATACGAACATAAAATTATCGGTTAATAACTTTGAAGATAGGACTTACGGTTATCGAGAATTCGTCTTAAAATTACACCATTAATCAAACCCGTTTATCTAATTCCATGAATTAAATTTTGTTTAGAGCACCCTAGCTAATCAAATACAATTTTAGTTAAAAGTATCCCATTTGATTAACGATTGAAAACAATGATTAAAGTTAACTGGGACTTTTTTAATGTTAGAAATATTTTGCGAATATTTTTTTTAAATAGGTTACATCTATGTAAAAAGTTCACTGAACGAAAATGTTCAAAGATATGTTGTCAATTTTTGTCAACATTACAACACTGTGCGTAATAAATTACATAGTTCTTTTTTGAAAAGGTCCTATAAGCTATTGTCTTTCATATGTTTATTGGACCAAATCAAAAAAAAAGTCGAGAATTGTACCTAGGCTTAGCCACCCCCAAAATCCGAACTCCTTTCCCAAGTGAACCTTGGCAACACTGGAACCATGAAAGCTCGCTTCGAGTTGTACCCACAATGTATTGGTGACGAGTATTGAACCCACCACCCTAGGAGAAGAGTGCGAGGGAACGCAGAGAGGTACAGATCCGGCGCACATCGCGCGCCAAAATGCGGGAGGACCTGCTAAATGTGGACATTTTTCGTTTTTTGCTACTATCCAACAAACGTGGAGTTGCTGCTGCTAGCTGTTGCATGTGGTCTTCCCATCCCCCCTCTTCCCCTTGGGGTAAGAAGTGGCAAAGTATACAACAGAAGTCACCACGTTTGAAGACGAAGAAACGCGAAACGTCGCGCGCGCTTTTTGCCTTCCTCGCCTTACTGAGGAAAGGCTATAAAATCACTCAGAAAACGAACTTCTTAGTTTTACCTCCTAGACCCACCTTCATGTTTACATATCGACTCAGAATCAAATTCTGAGCAAATGTCTGTGTGTGTGGTGGGATGTTGATCAAGAAAATTTGCACTGGATTATCTCGGCACTTGCTAAACCGATTTGGACCGTTTTAGTCTCATTCGATCCGACTTGGGGTCCCATAAGTCCCTATTGAAAATTATGAAGTTTAGTAAAGTACTTCAAAAGTTATGCTAAAAAAACGATTTTAACAAAAGTCCGGAAGATTGTAAAAAGGGTGGTTTTTGTAAGAAAACCCGTCATGCTATACATTTTCAGAAAGGTAATAAAAATACCTTTCCAATGCGTCAAAAACATTTAAGATCTGACAACCCTATCAAAAGTTATAAGCACTTAAGTGTTATTTATGCACTTTTTGGAGGCCGGATCTCGAATATTTCGATGAAAACGTTGTCCGGATCTCTCATGCGACCTATCGTTGGATAGGTAATCAAAAGAACTTTGCAACGCGTCCAAGACATTGAAGATCTGACAACCCTATCAAAAGTTATAAGCATTTAAGTGTTATTTATGAACCTTTTAGAGGCCGGATCTGATATATTTCGATGAAAACGTTGTCCAGATTTATCATGCGACCTGTCGTTGGATAGGTAATTAAAAGCCCTTTGCAACGAGTTCAAAAGATTGCAGATCTGACAACCCTATCAAAAGTTATACGCACTTAAGTGTTATTTATGAACTTTTTTCAGGCCGGATCTCATATATATTGTTGAAAACGTTGTCCGGATCTATCATGCGACAGGTCGTTGGATAGGTAATCAAAAGACCTTTCCAACGAGTTTAATAGATTGCAGATCTGACAACCCTATCAAAAGTTATAAGCACATAAGAGCCCTGAATTATGAAGATCTGACTATACCCAATCTGACGGTATGAATAATGAATCAAGTTGATAGAACACTGAAAGGTCCGCCCTTTTGTATCTATTTTGGATAGCATTACCCTCTAAATGTGAGGAAGGCACCAACCACCTAAGGGTGGATTAAGTAACGTTTTTTTGATGAAAAGATATTGTACTCAACTCATGTAGGATATATTGTTTGAATACGAAATGAACTCAACGGTCGCTGCTGCTGCTGCTTTTTTGACGCTGGGGTCGTACTGAACAGTTACTTTTATGGTTCTTCTCTCTGGGGCTGGGGCAATATGTAGCGAAATTGATTTTGATTGATTTGACTACTTGCTGGTCGTGACAGAGCTCTACTTTCTGACTGACTTGGCCTAGCATTACGCGGATCTTGGACGGACAGACAAACACGTCGTCGTCCAAAGTGGGGGATATCCTGATGCAGATGCAGGAAGAGAGCTACATGTTCGGATTGAAGGCATCCATTAGACGGCGATAGCCTGGGGACAAATTCGCTTGCACTACGGGCCAAGTTTGCCAGGTCAAAATTTGAAAAATCTGGTAAAGTATCGACAAAAATCTGGAAAAATCTGGCAGACGAAAATCTAACAATTTTGATTGGTGAAGGGAGGGAGGATATAAATTCATTCAAAAGTTTGTGGAATGCAAATGGTTAAACTAATTTTATGGCCTCCAAAATGTTGAATTTACATTTTCTATAAGAAAAACACATTCTAATTATGTTTTGATTATCAATTAACTTCATTCATTTTGATCAAAAAGTTGTTCAAAATGAGCATTCAGTGAAAAATCTGGCAAAATCTGACAATATCTGGCACAGAGAGGAGTGAATCTTTATTCTGGCTGACGCTTGGAAAAACTGGTATTCCCAGATTTATCTGGCAACCTGGCAACCCTGCTACGGGCTGGCCAGCTAGCCGATCAAGTTCTAACCACTTCGACAACTTCTCAGGCGGTTCAGTCTGGTAGCAGCACACACTGGGGAGAGAGAGAGATCGAGTTCAACAAAAATGACAACATGCTCAATTAGTATGCATTATGCAACGATAATTGCGGGTCTTGCTTGGAAATATAATTTTAATAAGTACTTTTGAGAAAAGAATTAATAATAGCTATAATCTTCTCATGGAAGAGAAGCGGTTTGTAGAGTTGAAGAAGATGCTCATGTTCCTAAACGATGCTTATCGTAATCCTTACTCCAAGGTTGGCGTGAAAAACAAGTCGACTCTATCAACTCGCATATGAGTTTGGCTGATCTCCAATGTAACGTTAGTCCCACATGAACTACCCTAGTGCGAGCAACTCATGAGCACTAAACAGGTCTATTAACACTTGCGGCCAACCGGGATGATCGCGTGGTCAACCTGTAAAGGGGGCACCCCCTCGGGTACTGCCGACTGTTGACAGGTGACCTGCGCGGGGGGACAAATCGCAAAAATGTCGTATACAGAGGGAGACCTCCGAATGAATTGGATTAATCTTAACACTTTTTTTTCGCTTGCTTCCTTAGCTTATAAATATTGAAAGTAGCTTATGAGTAATTCTCGCTGAAAGTGGACCACTATTTACACAAGGTGCTCAAAAATCAAATGAAATGTACTTTTCCAATAGCCCCCACCAAGTTATGAACGAAACCATGTTTGGTTGGTTGAATTTGTCCTCACCTCGGCGCCACGAACTTTAAACATTTTTTTTAATTGGTAATTTTTTGACTTAGGCGCGCCTACAAAATTGCTAATAACTTTGCAAAACTTCAACGAACCCTTGATGTTTTGGGGTGTTTTTAAAAGGAAATGGCCAGAGCTTTCGAATGAACTTGTCAGAAAAATACCGTTCCATACATTTTTTAGCCACAAAACACCAATGTATTTTTAAAAGTCATTTTTGAAGGCCGGCGCCCCGCTTTATCGAAAAACTGACAAATCCATTCGAAAGCTGAGACGATTTCACATAAAGGACCAATAAATCTAAGGTGTATGTTCCTCCTATCTTTTTTAATCTAATTTTGATTCTGCGAGCACAGCGCTCCGTTCGCATTTCGGGCACCCAAAATGTTGCAATTTGCTTGCCCCATTTTAAGGTTTTGTCAAAAAATATAGGTGCTCCCTTTTAAAATGATAGTTTATTGTCCAAGGATCGAAATGCACTTTCGATAATTTACCAATATTTATGTTTTTGGGTTCTTCCAGGCAATTTAATGTCGAAAAATTGTTTTTTTTTGCTTTTTTTTTTTGTAAAATGCTCACTTACAATTGGGTGGACTTTTTTCAGTAGAACTAATGAATGTAGCATGTAGGAAATTTCACTACGAACATTTTTCTCTGAAAGAAAACGTAATTTCGATACTCCAGTGCCAAGATATTTTAGTTTTAGTGAGAAAAAAAGTGCCAATTTTACAAATTTCTCGGAATCAACAAGCACGGCCTATTATTTACATGCGGCATATGTCTTGGAGGCCAGAGTATGGTTTCTTATAGTTATTTTGGTCGCTGAATTCGGATCTGGAATCAAATTTCAGATTAACTGTTAAATTTGGAGCAACGCCCAAAAGTTATTTGCGGTAATATGCTGTAATTTTGATCGCTAGTGAATTCGGTCATATTTCATCTTTCGCTCACCTTTAATTGATATTTTACTCACGGTATTTTTCATGGAATTTTTTTTTTTCAACTTCTGATTGTTTTAAGAGGCCTCGTAGCGCGGTGGTTAGCGGCTTTGGCTGCCGATCCCTAAGTGGCTATGGGGAATACACGCAAATAATATTTGAGCGTGGCTAAAATATCACGGTTCACTGTTAATCTGAAATTTGATTCCAGATCCGAATTCAGCGACCAAAATAACTATAAGAAACCATACTCTGGCCTCCAAGACATATGCCGCATGTAAATAATAGGCCGTGCTTGTTGATTCCGAGAAATTTGTAAAATTGGCACTTTTTTTCTCACTAAAACTAAAATATCTTGGCACTGGAGTATCGAAATTACGTTTTCTTTCAGAGAAAAATGTTCGTAGTGAAATTTCCTACATGCTACATTCATTAGTTCTACTGAAAAAAGTCCACCCAATTGTAAGTGAGCATTTTACAAAAAAAGCAAAAAAAACAATTTTTCGACATTAAATTGCCTGGAAGAACCCAAAAACATAAATATTGGTAAATTATCGAAAGTGCATTTCGATCCTTGGACAATAAACTATCATTTTAAAAGGGAGCACCTATATTTTTTGACAAAACCTTAAAATGGGGCAAGCAAATTGCAACATTTTGGGTGCCCGAAATGCGAACGGAGCGCTGTGCTCGCAGAATCAAAATTAGATTAAAAAAGATAGGAGGAACATACACCTTAGATTTATTGGTCCTTTATGTGAAATCGTCTCAGCTTTCGAATGGATTTGTCAGTTTTTCGATAAAGCGGGGCGCCGGCCTTCAAAAATGACTTTTAAAAATACATTGGTGTTTTGTGGCTAAAAAATGTATGGAACGGTATTTTTCTGACAAGTTCATTCGAAAGCTCTGGCCATTTCCTTTTAAAAACACCCCTAAACATCAAGGGTTCGTTGAAGTTTTGCAAAGTTATTAGCAATTTTGTAGGCGCGCCTAAGTCAAAAAATTACCAATTAAAAAAAATGTTTAAGCTTCGTGGCGCCGAGGTGAGGACAAATTCAACCAACCAAACATGGTTTCGTTCATAACTTGGTGGGGGCTATTGGAAAAGTACATTGCATTTGATTTTTGAGCACCTTGTGTAAATAGTGGTCCACTTTCAGCGAGAATTACTCTTATAGTTGTTAGGAGCTGGTGGTGGCGCGAAGAAAATGTTTGAAAAGTTGACCGCCGCCGCTGAGAACAGGTTTCGTTGTCGTTGTCACCGAAGTTGTTGTTGCTTGAAAGGTCCCGCTCGTGTAACATATGTACCTACTGACCTTGGGCCAGATGATTCTAGAGAAGGTGGACACGGTTGAGAATTAGAAATATATATAGTACTCGTTTCGGTGGAGGTTTGGTGTTAAAATATATTAATTTGTAGTTCGATGTGAAATTATTAAAAGATCAATTGCATTTCAAATATGACCTGAAATGGATTTTTTCCTTAGCGCGTCTTTTCTAAAGTTACAAGGGCTTTAACCTGAGGTCTTCTTTAAAAGAGGATATTTCTCCTAGTATTCGGCAGCTTCCATAATGAGTTCTTAACATTTTTTTATTTGTATACAGCAATTCCCCACGAAAACAGCATGGAAAAAAAAACAAAAGTGCTCGGATCGGGCTCAAAAATTTTCTGGGGGTTCCCTGGCCGAAATAATTAGACCTGTGTTTTTTTGTTTGGCCATTAGGGTGACCTACGCCGTGTTAGGGTGGTCTGAAAAATGGCCATTTTCGTCAATTTTCGCAAAAACTAGTTTTTCAAAAAATCATAACTCCTCGCAATTTCAACCGATTTCAATTGTCTTACACGCAAAAAAAAGGTGATAAGTTGGCCTTTTAAAGAAAAATAGTAAGAAGTTCCAAAAATCTAGCCTAACATATGAAAAGGTCGAATGAAACTTTAAAATGCCGTTTTGACGGTGTCTGGACCAAAGAGTCTGGAAATATTTTTATCGGATTCCCCGGACATTTTTACATAACATATTAAAAAATGGGAGGAGTTCATTAACAGGATTCCGAGATATGATTTTTTGAATATAAAATCCGTGTTTTTCGACGCGCCGCGCGCAAAAACACAAAAATGGCAAAATCGGCAAAAAATCAACTTTTTCCACTAAAACTGCGATAACATAAAAATATCAGCGATGACCTATACATGATGAGCCATCCCAATTATATGGAGAAAAGCTTAGAAAAAATCGAATGACAACGAATGATTCTTCCTAAAAAATTGAACAAATGCACTGATCATCGATTCCTAGCGAAGGGAAGAGAAAATCTAAAATAAATCATAAAAAAATGTTTTCGTATAATGTATATAAAAAAATCTATGAATTCAATAAAATATTTCTAACGATACTATAACTCGTCGGGACGATAAAGATAATCTATCGTTATCGTCTGGGTGCTGAAAAGACAGAATGCGTAACGTGATTTTCGAATGCTCCCCACTGCTCCCCACTAATACGAATCTATGACATTTCCCCGAAACCCAAATTACCGAAGGGACTATTCCCCGAATGCCACTTCCCCGAAAAGACACTTCCCTTAATAGTCATTTCCCCGAATTCCATTTATCCGAATTTCCCATTTCCCCTAATCGTTCACATCCCCGAATGCCATTTTCCCGAATGGGCCACAATCCCGAATGCCACTTACCCGATTAGTCATATCCCTGAATGCCATTTCCCCGAACGCGGTCTTCTTAAGATGTATTGACTTCGAATACCTTAATAGCTCGACGCCATCGACTTTTTTATTCCTGACAAAATAAATTATAGATCGATCACAATACTTGCCACTTCTTGGTATTACTTTGTTACTTTCGATGTCAGATTGCAGCAGGTCGATACTCGACGAACATCTGGATCAATTTGATGGTTGTTTTTGCGAGAGTTTGCGTAATCAGTGTAATGGCCTATCTACAATCACTTTACTTAGAAAACTGCACTTAGCTTAGAAATTTGAACCAAAGGAAATGAATCTGATCTTCTACCATAGAAAAGTTATAAAATTAGAAACTTGACTTATTTTTCCTTTGGGGGGTAAGTTGTTCAAATCTACTGTCAGTCGATAAACTAAAGAAATAAACTGAATTGAATTGAATTGAAACTTGACGTATGGTTTGGAAAATTTCAAAATCTACGAAAAGTTGACGTTTCCATATGATAGGTAAACAAACAACTGCATAGCAACTTATCTAAGCACAGCAAGTTTTCTAAGTTGATTGTAGATGACGGCCGTAATTTGCATACTTTCCTAAGTAACTTAACTATTTTACTTTACTTAACAGTTCTAAGCTAAGTGATTGTAGATAGGCCATAAGTATTAGTAATTCTGCCAAAGAGAGGTATGGACAGCATTTTTTTGCTGAAGTATGGCGTTCTTAACAGTAGCATGAGGTTCAGTTTCAAATGAATACATCAACAATCTCACAAATTGCCAAATTTAACTCATGATCCGATACTCAACTGTACGCGTTCGAAACTTGTCCTCAACGCTGCCAACAAAGTGACCAAGTCACGGGTAGCGTCCAGGGGCCATCAACAAGAAGGGAAGAAGCGGTCGTCGCGATCGTCGTGATCGATCGATCGCGACACACGGCCCGGCCCGGTTGTGGAACGTGATGTGCCTGGCCGCTAATGGCCTCCGGAGGTCCACCGCGTGCGCACAAAGTCGTGTGCTCGAGTGCCCATTTTCGATGCTTTCCAACCGTGGCCGAGTGGCCCCACTCCGCCTGTTTTGCGCAAAATGTTTGTCTACCACGGTCATAGACGGTTTGTTTCGGTGGAAGATGTTAAACCTGGATAGAAGTCCTGCCCCGGGAGGGTCGTTGCATCGTTCTTCGAAGCCAAATACACATGCGGTGCATTACAAACACATTAAAACAGCACACGATTAGGAAAAAAGTTAATGCGTTAACGGTTGCTACCGGGAAAAATGAAGCCATTAGCTAATTTTACGTACAATTTACGCCCCAAGAGGTGCCCATATAAAAGGTGGGTAAATTATTCAATTACTGTGCTTGTGCATCTCCGGTGTGTGTGTGCCGGTCCCATAATTCGTCGTCGTACTGCGAGGGATGCTGCTCCACCACGTGATTCTTCTTGACATCGAACGTCGAGGTTCAACAGCAAGCCAACCAACCTACTCGTGATTCGGGTGGCGCAACGCCGCAAAATATTGTCGATCATCACTCCGGTTTTACGACCTCCCTGTACTAAGCTGGGTTCTATGTGGAGGGGAGCATTCACAAATCTCGTTGCGAAGCCTTTTTGTATAGTTTCATAAATTTCTAACAGAGCTTCAAAAAATTTCTTCATTTTTTTTCTAATATTTATTAAAAACATAATGTTAACCTTCAAATCTAGCGTGAAGTATAATCATAACTTTTGTGCGCCGGTGCTGCCCATGAATGAGATTCACGTTGCTCGTAAAAAGGCAGAACAGCGACGCACGCGGCCACAATGAGTGCGAGGGTGGAGTGGAACGCACCACGAGGCAAACAAAAGCTGCAGTCGTGTGCTTATAAATAAAAAAGGAGCATAAAAAATGGAATCGAGTGCCAAACCTACCTCAATTTTTATGCTCGCAACTTGCTCACAGACAAACAACAATAGCGGAGGAGGGCAGGGAGGGACGAGTTTCGAGCAGGAGATGCAAACGACAAACAGCTAAAGAGACAATCAGCCAACGCACATTCGCGCCAATCGGTCGTAGATCATCGACGGTGAGACTTTACAGAAAATAAAAATTAAAAAAAGTTAATTACAGTAAAACGAAACCAAAACAGTAAAAGATGAAGAACAGAACAACAGAACAACAGAACAACAGAACAACAAAACAACAGAACAACAGAACAACAGAACAAATTTGTACTTTAAAAAATGATTTTCTGAAACAAAATCTCCCATTTCCCACGCCGCACTCGACTGAAATCGTTCCCAGCAACAAAGTGGATAAAGTCAAAGGGGTTTGGCCACATATAGTCGATTCTCCTTACGCAGACATTAGACGGCCGGTTCCTTCGGAATCTACCGCACCAAGGTGGATGATGACGACACGGTTTCGCCTTGATGACACTGCCTTTATAAGGCTGAGAAGATGGGATGGGGTGGGGTAATAGCTCGTGCGCGCGGGCTGTGTGTTGATAGTCGTAAAAATATACGAAACTAATAAAAATCAACAATTTTGAAGATACCTGCTAGCCCTGATGGCAGACACGTCATTTGTTAGGTTGGATTTGTTGCTAGGTTGCCTAGTGTTAACTTATTGGTGGAACACTGTTGCACATTTCGAGATATTTGTTATATTTTAGTGATTGAATTTGATCAAACTAGCTATAAAACTCGTACCGTAAACTGGGGTCAATCGGGACACATGGGGCGAATTGGGACAGCAGTTTTAACAATGTTGGAGCACAATATTTTGATTTTTCTGGTTGGTTTCGGTTAGAACAGACTCAGGCCAACAAAATGTGTACATCCATTTCCAAATTTAAAAGCTGTACCTAAGTGCTCTAAAAACTGCTGTCCCTATTCAGACTGTAGTCCCGATTCACCCCAGATTACGGTAGTAAAATATTGACAGTTGAACATTTTTTGTCTAAAATTAAAAATAATGATTCTAATTAAAAATTAAACTTTAAAAGTGTCCTTTTTCGAATTTCCATTCAATTCTCATTCGATTCCAATTTCGCTCTTCCTCAGCTCACCACTCTCGCATACGAATCGAAGGGAAAGATCTTATTAATAACCGTTTAACTTAATCACACACCGTGGGGTCAATAATTAGAACAAATAAAAATAAAAATAAAGCAAAAGGAGAGCACGAGAATTAAAAAAGAACTGCCCTTTTTCAGCCAGAGTGATGTAAATCAGCGCTCGCGATCATCACAGCAGTCTCGGAGAATTACTCTCTCGCAGACGACGACGAAGTAGGCTGATTGTCATTCATGCTTTTTTATTGGCGCTCGCGCTCACTGCTCGCGAGTTGGGCTCCTGCTTCTCCTAGCTCCTAGGGGCAACACATTTCAGCGCAGTGATGGTCATTGATTGGCCCTCTCCTGCCGGGGGCCCAAGACGCCAGCCAGCAGTGTGATGACAATGGCTGACTGGGTTGATTGGCTGACTGAGAGAGGATTGCGTCGCAAAAAAGGAAGCATAAATCATTTCTTTACAGGGTTGGGAGCAGGAGGAGGAGGGGAGGGTTGAGGGGTAATCACTGCACAGGAAGAGAGGAAACTCATTGAGCCAGTTCTTGTGTGTCATTGATGAAACTACCGGTATTGGGGCTGAGTGATGGCTATCGAGGGCGTTTATTAGAACTGTTCAATGATTGGGGGGCTAGGCACCTTTTAGGGTAGTTCAGTTTACTGAAATTTTCTTTTTTACAAAATTTATTTTTCTCTCTCACATGATTCTTGGATGAATTGTTTCAAAACTTTACCCCAAATTAATAAAATGAACCACCCTACCGAACCATTAAATTTTATTTTTACGCTTTATGCAGGGTCTACCCCCGATGGGGCTCGAGACGGCCGGCAGACGGGAAAAAGCGAGAAAATAGTGAGGAGAAAACGCAATCGACCCACGGACAAACGAGAGCAAACCTGAACGTATGATTAATCCTATAATTTTTCAATTAATCATTCATTTAGGAAAATATCAAATTAATCACGGGCGGCCGTCTAGACGAGAGAAGGCTGTTCGAGCTATCAAAATAGTGTTCAGGACAGTTTTTGTAATAGGTTATTAGTTTTTTTTTGTGGGAATTATATATTTTTTCAGTAAATTTATGAAAAAGGGATGAATAATTACTCCATAGAAAAATTAATCAAAGTTAATGTTTTAATATGAATTTCCATAATTATTAATACAGCAATACGAATAAAACGTAAGTATTTTTACCGATATTGAAATTTCTCAGTTTTTAGTCAATAAAAGTAATCCCTCTACAGCCCATTTTTTTCGTTTTTTTATTTTTCCCTTGTTTGTCTCCCCTTCAAAATCGACCAGAAGCCTAATCAACTGAAAAAACATTTGAATTGAATTTCCTACTTTGATAATCATAATTAGAATGTTGGTTTAAAAATATTTTGTTTTTCTTTTTTTGCAAAGTTTCGATGTACAGTCTGAAGTCTTTTTCGAGAAAAAACTTAGATTTTTTCACAATTCATGATTGCGAAACAACTAGACTAATGAAAACTAAAAAAAGCGCCCATAATGAAAATTAATATTATTCTTAATTTTTGTTTTTAACTTAAACTGAGGAAATCGTGACCAATTTTCTACAACCCAATTTGTTATATTTTTTATTTTGCTGAATATGGCTACAATGGTGGGAAAAAAGTGACAATTTTGTTCAGGGCATTATTTTGGCAATTTTTTTTCTATACCAAAAATTGTTGGAAAGTTAAAAATTTGAAAGTTGTTATTTAATTATTGTTATTGGTGTTCGTAAAGAAATATCCCAAGATTTTTTTAAACATTTCTTTAATTATTAGTGCATTAAAACATTTTTTTCAAGTTGGTTGATTAGCACCGCATATTTATAGCTTATGGGATTTTGACTATGTTGGGAGACATTCCTATGAAAAATCGTCAAAACTTTAAAAAATTATAGTGTTTTAGAATTGGGATGATATCAGCTATTTCAACTTTAATTTCATGAAAATTTTCACAAAAACACGTATTTTTCCTGCGCAATTTCTGCTCGAAAAAAAAATCTGAATATCATTGCTTTTGCAATATGGGTATCAAAAGATCGGGGTTTTTCATACATTTCGGAACCAATAACACAAATCTTTGAAAATACTTTAAAAATCACAAAACTACGTAATTTTGAAAAAATACCTTAAATTTCAGTTATTTAGAATATGGGTCTCAAATGATCAGGATTGTTTTCATATACCAAAAGTCGAGGGGGGGGGGGGGGGGGGCACAAAAATTAAAAAGGATAAAAATTGAAATTACGAGCCATGCTTTCAACATTTTAATGAAAAAAGTGTTTTAAAATTCATTATATACCTGTCCAGTTGTTTTACCATCATTAGTTTCCAAAATATCTAAGTATTGACGAAAATTTTATTTTTTGCGAAAAATATTATTTATGCGGTGCTGTACATTGGAATTTCATAAAAATTCAAAACATTTTTAAACAAGCCCAAACATGCTTAATATGATTATCAATGCAGAAAAATGCATTTTAGATTGTTTTTTGTTAATTAGTTTCTATTTTCATGGAAATTTTTAAGTTTTTAGGAATTTTTTTTGTCCCCTGATTTTTCAGACCATTTTTGAAGGGGGGGGGGGTAATTTTGTAATTTTGAAAAAATAGATTACATTTTGGTAATTTAAAATATAAAATTTCATTAAAAAAACTTTCATAAAATTACGTATTCTCGAAAAAAAATAATAAAAATTTCAGTATTTTATAAGTGATTGGGATTTTTTGCATGTTTTTCGAAAGTAACAAATTTTTTTTGAAAGTACTATTTTTTTGTAAAATTTTCAAAACATTTTAATTCAAAACACTATAATTTTTTGAAGTTTCGATGATTTTTCATTGAAATATAGCCAATGTCTCCCATAGAGCAAAAATCCCATAAGCTCAGCTCTGTGCTTCAGTTAAGCACTGGGCCGTGCTTAACCGAGGCAGCTGTACGAATCAAAACCGGGACAGTGCAAATCCGAGGCATGCAAAACCGGGGCATGACTTTATCAGGAACATGTTTTTCTCTGTTATTATTTTGTTTTATTTTAACATCTTATTTGGGTATTTTAATAACAAATCCTGAGCAATGACAGAACTAGAACTTATTCAGTTAATTAAATTGAACCAATTGAATTGATTTTTTAAACTTTTCCATCACTCTATCCTTAAAAATAAAATGCTCAACAAGAGATTTTTAAATCTTATGAAGGTTATCACCGAAGATCACATCTATTATCACAGTGCACATCGTGACATCACCTGTGCGACATCATTCTCGCAGAGGCGCACATTCTTCTAGTGAAACGGAACCCAAATACTCTGACATAAATAATAATGGTCAAAATAAACGGCCAAAGATGACCAAAACCAAGCGAGAGAGAGAGAGACAGACCACAAAATATTGAAGATGAAACTCAAAACTCATTAGCCTCGAAACCGTTATCTCCATCGCTCTCCCCCGAGTCTCGCTAGTCCAGGCGCGATCGGGTTAGGCCGGCCGAAGCCTATCGACATAGTTTCAAGTGGACGGGACGACGAGACCCCGGGCCAGAAGGATGACACTTTTTTTGTTGGGAACGCGGAATCCCAAAAGGTGAGGATGATCAGCACGACACTAGCGCGCTAACGAGAAACGAAATTGTGTCCACTTTATTTCTGGGGTTTTTTACCTCTCTCCTCGCCACGCGAATAGACCACATAAAATGTATGTGTGTGCTAGCGTGTGTGTGTGTGTGTGTGTGTGCTTGTATGTGCGTCATCTGCCCAAGCTGGGGGTCGTTTATAAAAATTGTCATTTTGATTTGATTAATATTTCATACGATTTTAGGAGAAGGTTCCGTATTTATCGTTTCGTTTCGGGTGCTTTCTCCGAAGAATTTCCACCGGGTGATTTCTCAACCCGGGTTGTGTGTCTCGGGTTCTTCCAGAGTTTTATTGCCCCCATAGTCGAAGTCCACCCGTGTGCAGTTGTTTGTCCCGATATGAATTAGTGGGCAGAGTCGAAGCCAGGGTCCCTCGACTCTGAATTTCGGGTATACCACTGGTCGTGGCCGGCGTCGGTATTGATCAGCACGATAGGGACCTTTGAATATTGCGAAGGGGTGATGATTGGTTCCTACTTTTCATCTGTGGTCCACGGAGCAATTTTTGGGGGTCCTGGTCAATAACGACGTAGCATCTACGGGTAGACACCAATGCACTATGGGGTATTTCCATATAAGCGAGCGGCCAAAAATATTTTTTTGCTTTTTTGTGACTTTTTTGTGTTGTTTGTACTTAGTATAATGAAAACAAATGAATTTTGATATTTTTCCAAAAAAAAAAGTTTAATTTTCGATTTTTTCATATATTTGAGGCCACATGCATTAAAGTGGTGAATTTTAATATTCTTGCTCTGTCTATTTGATGCACGGAATGGCGGTTTATGCTATGTTAAAGTTTCTGATTTACGTTCAATCTCCCTCCCCTTCTTCTTGAGTTAAAATCCACCTCTCTTTGAAGACCCCCCCCCCCTCCCCATCCAATTAAAATTTGATTTTTGCGGTGTTTTAGAATTTTAGACGGTTTATTTTATGGAACATTGTATGGATTCTCGTCCACGTTTTTTGTTGATCCACTTGCAAAATTCACGTTTTCCACGATAAATTCTTCTAAATCAAAATCACTATGTAACCGATTGTCGTTAGATTACTTAAAATATGAACTTCTTCTATGGGCTTTTGTATACCTCGTTTTGAAGCTACAGAACAACATGCGTAGTTTTTCCTCTGTGGTTTTTCCCTGAGTTGATCATGTGATGGTTCTGCAATGTTGTAATTCTTACAAATATACTCGAAAGCAGTTCTCACGTTTTCAGAATAGTGCTTCGTTATATCGTACAGGGACACTACGGTATTATTATCCATGCTTTCAAAAGAACGAACTGATATGAATATTCGACGAATCGTTTCTGTAAAATACTTAGAATAGGAATTTCTAATTTTATTAAACGTACCTAAGTACCAACAAAGTCATGAATATCAAATCAATTTCAAAACATACATAGCAGGTACGTCATTTCTGCCTCCGCAGGTAAATAATGTGATTTTAACCAAGCGTATACGCGAAATCATTAATTTTCTTGCATGAATCAAAATGTTCAAAATGGCATAACTCAAAAAGTGCACATAAGTGCACTTTGAAATTTGGAGACAAGTTAGGACATGGTTCAAATTTTAAGCTGCAAAATTTTCAGATCGCACAAATGCACACAAAAAAGTACTCCATTAACAAAGTTGAAAAAAACTAAATTTTGAATAAAAATCCATCTTTTTTGATTTTTATTATTTTTTTTAGCCTGTAAAAGTGTGTTTTGTAAAATGTTATTGAAAAGTTGAATCAATTACCTTTCTGAATATATATAATGATGCAGGAAAAAATACATAAACAGCTACACAGTACAACTATGAAAAATAATCATTTTTTTGTCAAAAAACATGTTTTTTCTTACCATTTTCGCCTTTGAAGGTCTGCAATTCAGTGAATTTTGAACCTACAACTTTCAAACTCCGGATTTTTCTTAGTTAGAATGTTTATTTTCGAAAAAAATACCAAAAAAATAATTAGAGTATGTCGGTTTTTCGATTTATGGCCGCCTGAAACCCCATAGTGCAATGCTTTGCTATGCTATTAAAACTGTAGGTAAAAAAAAACTTCAGATACCCATTTTTTAAATAATTTTAAGGATCACCTGAAATTTAAAAAAAATCTCCCTCATTCCAAATACAGTGAAGTGGCAATGTCACAGGCAAAACCAAAATGACGAAGAACGAACAAAGACATTCTATTTCAACAAGTAGTGTGTGATCTCCAAAGAGTTGAGTTGGGGATAAGATTTTATTTGGTGAAATACTGATCAAAACATATTATCTTTGAATTCTTTGAATTGATGATGATGAAATCATTCAAATATTTTCTAAATAAAATTTGATTTTATACTAAATTTTTACAATAAAACATATATGTTAGATTCCTTTCTCCAAACTCCTACCCTGGACAACATAGGCCTTATGGCGCTGGTGCTGCCGCTCCAGCTAGCCCTGTGCCCATCCGCCAAAAGGTATTTGACCGCGTCGTTCCACAACCTCCCTCCCCCCGTCTAGCCCGGTCTTCGTTTTCTGGACAACAACCAAAAAAAATCACCTGCCTTTCGATGATTTTATAGTGAAATTTTATTGCCGTTTTTTCTTCATCTTCTTTTTGAAAAAAAAAATAAAAACGGGGGGAAAAGCAGTCAAGAAACAAGAACCATTTCAAAAGTTTTGGAAGAGGTGAGGGTGGGGTGTGGGGTCAGAAGAGAAATGCCTTTTCTATGACTGGGAAAAGGGGTACAAGGGAGAAAAATATGGATAGAATGAGCCAAGATAAACATGGAACCAGGGCCAAAAGTGCTCGAAAGGTGTTTTCGGCGGAGGTTTCTTTTTTTTGGCAGCGAATCTCAATGGTTCGAAAAATTTAGCAGCCTTACTGTTAGTAGGTAGCCCTCCTCCTAGTACAAAACGAAGTGACTAGCTCATCGCCACCGGTGTGAGTGGCAAAATGGCCATTTGGAATCTTTAAGCCCCTCTTGGACCGGGCTGGACGGTTGAAGCTGAAGCCTTGGGAAGGGTGAAGGGAGCAACGCTATAGAGATAAGGCATAAAATATTAAGCAGTGATTTATGAAATCATGAAGATATACTATTACTTACAACTCGTAAATTTCCAAACTTTATAATAGTGATGATGAAACGACTGGGACGTTATTTTTCAGTCGCTGCGCTGTGAGAATTGTGGCCACGTGCTAGAGGAGGAAGATTCAGGCTGGGAAGGGGGTCAGTCGGAAGACTGGAAGGCCATCCAAGCCAAAGGGCATTTGGCCAAAACGAGAGAGAAAAAAAAATACAACTGCTAACAATCTACACACACAATGGGTTCTGTTTTAGTTTTACGCCATCCAAAAACCACCAGCGAATCCGCAGCGATGGGCGAACATTTCCAAAATACAGCTGAAAAAATCGCCACCGCACCACGTAAGAAATAGGTTACAATTTTTATGGCCCTCGTGAAGGCGCCGAACTCAATTCCGAGCCGCAATTTTCTAGCGATAGAGGTCAGCGGATTTAAAAAAAATATCGGTTCATATTTGTTCCTTGTTTTATTGGTGCACAGAGTTTCATAATTTTATAACTTCAAAAATGCGTTGAATACTCTCAAAATGTGGTACGACCAATGAGAATTATTTTCCACTTATCCGCCTTGAGATAGTTGAGATAAAAGTAACTGATGACATCGTTCAGATACTGATCGATCGCCAAGCATCACCCTTGCCATGGGGGTAAATCAAAGTCTTCCTAATCTCCGTCACGTCACCCGTCGAGGCGTTCGTCGTCGTGCTGCAAAGACAACCCCCAACATTAATCCTCCACCCTAAAAAAAATCACAGCCTCAATTCTTTACTTGTTCGAACTGTTCACTGCTCAACCGCACCAACAACTCGTTCGCGCTAATCTCCTCGATGCGCTCCGTCGAAAATATGCTCTTCAGAATCGACTTGGACTCCCCCGTGACGCGATCCAACACGAGTGTGATCCTCCGGTGGGCATCGTCCTTCCGGCAGACCGGATTAAAGTACGGCACTGAAATCACATCCCAAAATAAGTTCACAATGTCCTGCTACAATCAAGTTCCGGCACTCACATGGATCTCGAGACTCTCGCGGATGTAAAAGCCACTCGACGGAATCGTGGACCACCGCCTTGACGACCTAGTGCATCTGCTGGTCTAGGATGATTTTTCAGGCCGGGCGCATCAGGTTTGGCACGATTATGCGAACGTCCCACGACGACACTGCCACCTAGGTGGGAGAGGGAGGGCAGATTTGTATCAGTCGGAATTTCTTGCAACGCTACCAAAATTACTTACTGAAAATCGCTGATCATAGTAGCCAACCGAGGTCCACCCCCCGAAAAAACAATGATCACCAGGGCCGGCCGTAACCATGGTAGCCATAGTTACCAGAAATCAACAATTCAACAAGCTGAAAAGTTATAGTGGTCGAGTGCAGACCCCCCAACCAGCCATACCCGCTTGAGAGGTTGTAGTGAACGGACGCTACTAATTTTTCTCTCTTTCTCGTTTCAGGAATCATCGCGATGGGAGCGAAAATGTCTCGCCGAAATGGGCGTAGAGCGGCCACGGCTACTCGGGACGACGAAATGCAGACGGGGGGGACGGAACTCGACCGGGTTGCGAGTAGCGGACGGGTCGATGCCAAGCCGGAGGTTCCGGGACCGGATCTGCCGGTTGTCGAACAAAATTTGAATGAAATTTCTTTTGAAAATTCCGACAATCCGGCAGATTTGGTTCTGGAATCGCCGCCGGTAAATGATATTTCATTAAATAACTGTTTGGACATGACTGCGGCGGATTCCATCTCGGAACCGCCTGCAGATGTAAATTTTTCTTTACAGGTTGTGACGACGACATTCGAGGAGGTGGTTCCAATGCCGGATCCACCGATAGAGGAGCAAAATTTGATTAATGACGATTTGGAAATTTCCGAAAAATCGGTGGATCCGGCATCGGAGCCACCGAAGACCGACGGCGACTCAAACACGCTTTCGATTCCAACAGCGGCGGTGGTTTCCACCGTGGAACCGCCCGCTGACCTAAATTCATGTAAAATTGAAATCTCTCTTTCAGATGACAATCCGGAACCTCTTCCGGAACATACGGAACTAAATTTAGAAATTATTTCTTCCAAAATTCTAGATGATCCCGGACAATGTTCCCACTCCGTTTCGGTCGAAATTCCTCCGGAAGTGGTTCCGGAGCCACCACCAAATCCCAAATCTGACACAACATATTTTTGGTGCTACGTCTGTCAAAATTCAGGTACAAACACATTGCCATGGTTGCTTCGATTGAAGTATTCCAAGCCGGCAATGTGTTTGAAATATTTGTTTACAGGCTCGATGTTTTGCATTGCTCTGGGTTTGCTTGTTATTGTTTAACTTGTTTGTGTTGTTGTTATTTAATTGCAGGTTGGCGTTTCGTGTTTCCCAAGCGATTTATTTGTTACCGATGTTGATTTCGATGACGATGATGATGATGACGATACTGACCATAATATTTGATGTTGAGGAGATTATCGAGTAATTTACAAGGTAATGAATGTAAATTTCGTTACCAATATAAACAACTGTAACTAATTTAGTGCTCTACTTTAAACAGGCCGACTGGACGATTAGGACGAGGGCGAAGCAGCATGATGACTGTAGCGGATGATGGAAGACTTGGCGAAGTTTATTTTTCTTATAATGAATTGTAATATATTGATCTGTACTGATATTTGATTTTTTTTTGTAATAAACGAAAAAAAAGCGAACACTACTGTTTTAATTTTACATATTAGAAAGTTAACCATTTAAGCTAGGGGGGGATCCAGTTGTCTGTGATCGGAGCCGGTTCGTCGCCGAGGAGCTCCGCCGAATTTTCGCGTTTTTATTGTGTTTTTGACTAGTTTCGGGCGCGTGTGTGGTTTTAGAGTGCAGATTCGGAGGGCTGTTATCAGATTTTCACGGAGTTTAGTGATTTACGCCGGAATGTAGTGCATTTTCACTAAATTTACTCAGATGATTGTGTTTTCTTCTTCCTGTGCAAAGGGAAGGAATCTTTTTCTATCGACAGTTACGTCGACTGTTATGTCGACTATCAGGGGCTAACCTCACGAACGGGAACGAGATGCTCATCGGTTGTTGTTGTGACAGTTCAGGAAGGGTGCAAAGCGGAAGGCTAAAATCCAATAAGATTGAAATTTTGTTGGCAAAGAAATTATTAAAAGAAGGGAAAAGTGATGTTATCCTGTGTTTTAGAGACTTCTAAGATAAAGTGTGGGTGATCTAGTTGAAGGCTGACTCCAGAGCTGTTCTGCGTGTATGAATGGGGTTTTTTTAAACAGCAAATCCGGTGAGTTTGTTCCATATTATTTTCTTATTATTTTCTCATTCACTTTAATATCTGATTCTTTTTGTTTGCTTGCTTGCTTATGTGCAGCCAAACTCCCTTATGCATGATTTTGGGGCCCTCAAAATCTGAATCCGTATTTCAAAAGGCTTAATTGGGTCCTCAAATCTAATATTATTATATTATCTCATATCATAATTTAGTAGTTTTAAAAATAATTAAATCACCAAAGTTTTTTTTTTATCTTTTTTGAGTCATCATTTGGTTCTTTGAGATCTCTTGACAGAAAGTCTCACAATCTTTAATTAAAAACAAAAATAAAATCAAATTCAATTCTTTTCATTTTCAAATGAAGCTTCATAGCTTCAAACATTAAAATGTAATGTATTCAACAAGAAATTTAAACTTAGTTTAGTTTTTGGAAAAAAAAAATGTCTGGACCCCGTGCCCGTAATTCCCGTTACAGCTTATATGTATTTCCAACAAAAATCAACAGGGGAAAAAACGGAAATCGGCTCCAAACTGTTTACAAGTGTTATCTTATTGGAATGACTGATGTCACAATAAGAATTATGGTGAAGTTTGAGCCCCTTCATTTGCAAAGGCGTGCGACTGCGTCTTCCCCTGTCAAAGCCAAATCTCGCTACGAATTGTGCGGTCCGCAGTTCCACGTGCGCCGCGGAAAAATAAAATCTTTACTTCCTTTTTCTTTGTAAATTGTTTATCGGTCAAAAAGGATCGTCATGAATTACTTTTCGGTTGATTCATTCCATAATCAGTTCATTCTAACACTTCTGAATGCTCATGATGATTTGACCAGTTTGTATTCGGCGATCGTTCACCAACTGACTAGTAAGTGTAACTTATAATAAATAAATAAAATAACCTCGAGATGAAAAATTCCCTTATCACTACGCTTGACCTTTTTATCATTCTTTACCAGAGCTTTCTCCTGATCACCCGACGCATCTCGAGACGATAACAGTGGTGAGAGAATGTTGCGCAAGCTACCTCTTCAGATACAGCTTCAAATACGAAGACCTTATCCTCTGCGAAGCACTTGGCGGAGAACAGAGATGGCAAACAGACGAGCAGAAGGCAGAGACCATCTTACAGCACACGTCGGAGTTGTTCGCGGGAACAAGACGTGGTGGCTGGGAAGTGCTGGATGCTCTGAGTGATATCCTTGGGATAAGGATTGTAGTCTTTACAAGTCAGCAAGACGCACTCACGGTCTTCGGAGAACCTGTTGGAGTATCTAGCCGGGAGATAACCATTCACTTCGATGGAGTCAACCGCTTCAGCAGCATCGTGGGTATCACGGATGGGGAACTGCAGATCTCGGATCTGCAAGGATGCATCAGCGGCGTTTCGGATTGCGAACTAGTAGCAAGTTATCCAGCAAAAGTTACCGAGATTACATCGGCCGCTCAGCTATTACAAGCAGCACGTTGCGATGCAGCTACCCTTGTAGGTTCGCCTCTGGAAACTGGACCAATCTCTGCAGCCGGAATTGAAGATCACGACCAAGAGCCTCATCCGAGGAATAATTCTGTGCAGGATTTAGGAATCTGTCAGCAGGAGTCGCCAGAGAATAGATCAACAGTGGAAAGGGAACCTCGCAGTGAAAGGCCAATCCGACGAAACCATGCGCTAGGTGTGAGTCTGACCGGTACACGGACGGAACAAGGTGATACAACGGCTAGTGTTTACTATCACATAGTTACAAGCTACGGTGACAACCTGAAAATGCTACCAGTACCCGGGGACGGGAATTGTTTATTTGCGTCTCTAGTACATCAGTTGGAAAACCTAGACAGCAAAAGCCCATCGCACAAACCAGCGGTAATCGAACTGAGACGGAAAAGTGTTGATTACCTGGAACGACACTGGATGGAATACGAGCTTCAAATTCTTGCGGAGGCGGTCAAACGACGAATGATCTGGCCAAGTGAGCAGCAAAAGGTGGAGATCATCAGGAAGCATATCAACAACCTGCGAGAAGACGGGTTTTGGGCCGGTTCTGAAGTCATATCTGCGATTGCTGACATGCGGAAAACACCGATCAAGGTGTTCACTCGCCGGGGGTTGCCGATGGTCTTTGGTGAACACTATCCTGGCCGAGTGGCGCGAATCTTCTTCAGCGGGGATCACTACGATAGCGTGGTGGATCTAACTAACGCCCGGCACGAGGAGCGTGCCGTTCCGCTAGTAGGCGATGATGGCTTAAGGTACGGTCTACTACAGATCCGAGACTGACTACGTAATAATATACAAAACTCGTTGATGCAAATAATAGGTCGGCCGCGGAATGTTCAACCAAGGGTTCTGCTGAGCACAAGGGGAGGGGTACGTCCCCGGCGCCGGATATTCCTGAAGGCGAACTGCAGGTAGTTCTCTTCGGTACTCACGCGTATAGGCATTTAAAATCTCTATACGCCCGCTCGTTGTTTTTTTTTTTTTTTTTTTTTTTTTTTTTTTGTTTTTTTTTTTTTTTTTTTTTTTTTTTTTTTTCTATAATTCGGACCCGTTTACAGCCGGCCGAAATCATCCAGCGGCGTAATTCGGAAGTTCAGGCGGCGATGGACATGGATGAAGCTGGGTTTCCAGATTTAGAAGAGCAGGTCGAGATGGACATGAACGAATCTGGGATTGTCGATGCTCCGGGCGTACACCCTGTCCTTGACTATGGCATGCCGAAGAAAACTTTGCTGAACCTGGCATCAATCAACTGCTGTGGCTGTTCTACGGATGGAAAGAGAGACAACATCGATACGGAAATGTTTGGACATAAGGTGGACATTTGCGGGGTTCAGGAGACACGAGTGGCGTGGGAAAGCTTGGAGACCAAAAATTATACCTGGTTCTGCAGCCCTTGCGAGTCTCAATCGAGTCACCGTGGAGTCGCAATTCTCGTCAACAAATCAAGTGGAGTTACCCTGAGGAATTTCTGTGCCAAGTCCGAAAATATCTGCACTGCCTGGGTGGAAAAGGGCTCAATCAGACTGAAAATCGTGATTGTCCATATTCCGTCGGGGAAAAGAATGTCAGATTCATTCGCCGCGCTCTCCCAAATCCTGGCCAAAATGCCTCCCGAGGACGGTTTCGTTATTCTCGGGGATTTCAATGGTCGGATTGGAACAGACGATGTAACCCTGGAGTTCCGGCGGTGTGTAGGCAATAAGCTATTCCACAGTGTGAGCAACGAGAACGGTCTGTTCATGCTACAGTTGCTACTGCAGTTTGATCTGTTACTAACGAACAGCTTCGCCAGATCCAAGTCGGTTCTGCAGACCTGGTCCAACGGCAAATCGGCATCGCAGATTGACCACATCCTCGCCCCGTCCAAGTCCCACGTGCTGGTAAAGGAAAAGAGTATCAAGGCATTCCGGCCCAAGACGTTCTTTTCGGACCACAAGGTATTGCTCGCTTCGTTACGGGTCTCCAGCTACACTCCCAACAGCTATTCCGTTCACCAAGAACCATCGAAAGAGATTTGGAACGTAAAACTACTAGCAGACGGAAAAACACGCAGAAAGTTCGAAGAATCAGTGAAAAACAACTTGCAGTTGCGGCGTAACTCGGCGGACATCGAAGCGAATTGGACCAACCTCAAGGAAGTACTAACAACGTCAGCGTCCCAAACGATCCCGCGAGATAAGCGACCTCCGATGTCTCCTAAAACGAAAAAGGCTTATTCTAGACTCCAGCGTACACTCAGTCGTTCGAAGCGCTTCCCTGACGTCGACCTGTACCGGAAGGAGACAGCATTGGCCAGAAGCGAGTTTGAGAAGGCGAAGAGAGATCATACCTGGACCGAGTGGCGGACGTTTTTTGCTAAGGTGGGGGTTGAAAACCCGTTCCAAGTGCTGAAGAAAACCTTCGAGTTTCTGAAGGTTCAGAAAAAGCAGAAAGGCAGACGATTCGGATCAAACTGCAACATCTCGCAGTTCAGATGGCTGGAATCGTTGTATACATCGGTTGTAGAAGGCCAGAACTTACTCCTCCTGCCCGAGGACGGACAGTCGTTTCCTGCTCCCACCCGAGGCGAAGTTCGGGATATTATCAACAATTTCAGAAACGGAACGTGCCCTGGATCAGACGGGATCAACGTCGAGCTACTCAAATGTGCTCCAGACGAGTTCATCGACGAACTACACAGCTTGATTGAGCAGATCTGGAACTCGAATGTTTCACCTGCTGAGTTCTTGAATACCGTCCAAGTGCCGATTCCGAAAAAATGCTCCCCAAAAAGCACCGATGACTTCCGGAAGATCACTCTGTGCAACGTTGTGTACAAGGTGATCGCAACCTTCCTTCTCCAACGGATCGACGACATCACCGGCGAATTGCCTACGTACCAGGCGGCATTCATGGCTAACAGGTGCGTAGAAGACCACATCTTCTCAGCCCGCCGGATATTGGAAGAATATTGGAACCACGGAGTTACGGTGTTTGCGTTAGCGCTGGACCTCAAGCAAGCCTTCGACTCAGTTAGCCATAAGTCAGTGATCGAGGCTCTGAAGGCTCTTGGGGTCCCAGCGTTCATCGTCAACAGGGTCATCAACATGGCGTTGAAGGAAAGGACCTGCCTCCGCTGGCAAAATAAGCGAACTCCCACCGTTGCGAAGGGAAAAGGGGTAAAGCAGGGGTGCCCACTCTCGCCCCGCCTGTTCAGCTTAGTGCTGCACTGGTTGCTCCTGCGGCTAAGGGAACTCCATCCGGAAGTGAGCCTGGTCCACGACCGTGGGCTACGGACACCAGTCATCCTCGCATACGCGGACGATTTGCTCATAATCTCCAAGTCCCCGGTCGAGCTGGACAAGCTGGTCACCACGCTGAGACGACTACTGGAGGAGGTTGGATTGCTAATTCATCCCGAAAAGTCAGAGCTGATCAAAAGGGATCCTTACAGCACCAAAGAGGCTCCACGGGAGTCATTCAGCGTTGGAGGTATCCAGCTGGAATCGAAACCTTCGTTTCGGTACTTAGGAACATATCTTACCGCGACTGTCAACAGACCTGCTTCGGTGAAGCAGCGTTGTCTGCAAGGAACAAGAGTGAGCAAGTCAATCCTGCCCTTCCTGCTCAAGAATAAGATTCCTTGGGACATCGGCCGGAGGGTATACGACACTGTGGTGGTTCCGACGGTGATTTTTGGAATGAACGCAATATCTCTGACAGCCCAAAATCGTAGATCGCTTAGGCGCTTTGAGAGGAAAACGGTGCAGGAATGGTACCGGGCGTGTGGAGGAGTTACATTGGTGTCCACCAGAAAGCTGCTGAACAACCGGACCATTGTTAACCGGATCAAGGCTGGAAGGGTAATGTTCTGGTCGCACATTTCTAGACGCGAGGAAAACCATCTTCTTCAAGCTGCATTCAATTTCAAACTGGATCTTCCTAAGCGAAAATGTCGTCCTTGCGACACATGGGGTCAAACGCTGGACAAGGATCTGGCCTCGATTGGAATGGTTCGAGCAGATCTCGCACATCTGCTTCACGACAAAAACAAACTGAAGAAAGAAATTAAGAAACGGTACTTTGTTCGAGACCCGTCGGACAGTGAACTATCAGAGGAATCCGATTAGCTAACCCTTTACAAGTGACAAATAAAGAAACCCAAAAATAAAAAAAAATAAAAAAATAAAATAAAAAAAAACAGTTTTTGTTTGTTTTGTCTTTATAATATATTAAAAAAAAAAAAAAAAAGTTTGATCCTCATTAGCGTGCTGATAGCTTAAATACGATAATGTTTAATAATATTTATAAATATATTCATACATTCATTCAAGTAAAATACGATTTAATTAAACGACACTATCCTTACAGCTAACCGCTCTTGAAAGAAGTGTTACCGATGGAGATACATCAGCAGTTGGAAGTGGAGACCGTTACAAGAAGTGTAACCAACGGAGGACACCAGCTGAACAGAGCTCCACCTAATATCCTTTTGCAGAGAATTTGTGATATTTCTTTCTTAAATATTTCACTATCTTTTTTTTTCTCTTTTTCTTATCTTTCTTTTTCTCATTCAATTTTAACTGCTTCTACTAGAGTATCTCGCGAAATTTTCATTCGAATCCTCAACTAAGTCTCTCGCTCTATAAAGCCTTACCGTTTCTTTAATATTCTTATCTAAAAAAAGGTTTTTCACGTCCCAACTTTTCTATTACTATTCGCTTTGTCTCAATCAATAACAAACCACTTTATAGCTTTTCAGCTGGGTATGAAGGTAATCTATTAAAACAAATATGATATATGATATATTGAAATTCTATAAAACGACTATTACTACACTTGACATACTCTACACAATATCTATGCAATCAATAACCGGAGCGTTTGGTACGGTATGTCCACGCATCCCTCCTCCCCTGTCGATTCTGTGAAATGTGATCCGTTCTCAGAATCCTCTCTGCGGTAAACACAACGCAGTAGGGCTGGCCGCTTTAATTTTTGTTTTACATTTTCGGGTGTTCTCGGATGTACTGCAATTATTAATATTGACAAGAAAAGTGCTTGGGGCGTCATCTAATCACAAGACTTTCCAGCATGCTTTCATCGGACTGGCTGCGTTTGTGTTACATTAGATTAGATTAGATTAGATTAGAAAGTTAACCATTTAAGCTAGGTTAAGGGTTGATGGTTTTGGCACAGGTCACCATAATAATTTATATTCATCAAGACAAATCCAAAATCTTGAATAAAAACTTTTGAAGTAAGAGGTCCATTTCAATAACAAACCCTTTTAAAATAGCTAATTTCGTTATGAGAAAATCATGAGAAGAAAAAAAATACCATTCCCAAAACTTTGATTAAAAATTATTATTGATTAGAACTTTTGAGAAAATCCTAGAGAGTAAAACAATAAAATAAATCATGGCACAAGGAAAATCATTCAATCATTGATCGCGTTATTCATGTGATATTTCAACTTTTTTTAAACAATCAGCAGTCATAACCAAGTTTTTCATTAGTTTTCATATTTTTTATTTTGCTATAACTTTGAGTTGGTACTTTCAAACATTATATTAAAGTTTTGCTTACCTGGATATTTTGCTTGATTTAATTTTTTTTAAATGTTGAACCAAATTGTTTACTGTTTATTAAGCGTTTGAAAATATTTAATTGAAACAAAGTAATTATACAAAAAAATGTAATTAGCTAATAATTAGATCATTATATTAAAATGTGTTGTTTTAATAACAAGTCCTAACCTCCTGACAGAAGTTGAACTTTTCCAATTATTTCCACCTGTTCGGGGTGTTGTTTAAAAAAAACTTTGCTAGGCCTGTTAAATGTTTTTAATGTCTTGAAGTTTTTATTGAGTGGTTTATTTTGATTATTTTTTTCTGATAGTAATTTACCTATTCCAAGATTTATCTATAATCTAATCATTCTATTTTCTGGCATCAAATGTGTATAATGTTGTTAAACAAGTCACGGTAATTTTTTTTGAGAACATAAGAAAAATCAGCAGGTCTGATATGAATATGCCTTGAGAGACTCTAAATTACATAATTCACCAATTATTTACCTCTAATGTAAAGTTCCCGGATTAAATTTTACAGATTTCTAGCATTCATTGAAATAACGCCAAATAGGTAAATGTTCTTGTTATTTGTCATGAATTTTTTTTACATGGTGCCTTATATCAGACTTGCGATTTTTTTTATCTGAAATTTGTTGTACAAAACACACCGTGATTGTGTGTTTAGGCGAATAATTGTATGGAACTTTTATTTTTGACAAATCTTTTCATTTTTTCCTTTTTCTTTTCTGGGTTTTTTACCCACAAAACTTTGAAGGTTCAATAATTTTTTGCAAAGTTATGAGCATTTTGGCTTCAAGCAGCCCAGGGAGCAATATTCAATTTGTAGAGCGAGGTTTTGAACATACGTTCCATAGTCTGGGCACCCTAATGCACAGTGGTCTACCTTTCCGCGACGTAACACGACCGCCGACAACGACTGCCGTGGCGACAACGTGAACCTCAAATAGGAAGCGTGAACTGTTATCGAAACAAGCATTGTCAAGCTCTGAAAATTGAATAAATTTGCCAGCCGGCCGACCTCCAAGACTTGTGACTTGGACGGCGTCGTCGTTGTTGTTGTTTGGGGCAAAACAAAAGAAACCTCCTCAAATAGGGCGTTTCGGAAAGGAAAAGCTCGTGGGGTCATCCGCGATGCCCGTTTGGGTATGACACCGAATGCGTGAACAACGACGACGACACCGGTGGCCATGAACAGGCAGCTGGCCTTTTGCGGGTGCGGTTGGCCAACGAGGACGGAAGCCCGAGAGGTCAAAAAGTGACAAGAGCTTCCTACCGGTTGTGGCTGTAACGACAATCGTTTGGCGTTGAGCTTAAGCTGGTTTGAGCCATTTTTGAACGAATTGCTTAGTTCTTAGTTAATCCAACCAATTATTCGATTTTGAGTAGAATTGATCTTAAAAAAATAAATATCGTACTTAAACATATTTCCCCAAAATAAAAAAAAAAAACAATGCTATAGAAAAAGTGTCAACGAGAGAAATGGTAACAATAGTGGAGGCAGCAGCAACTAACGAAAAGATTGCCCAGTGTGTGCGTGAGTGGTTGAGTGGAGGCGCGTCGTAAATCATATAAAACTGCAATAATTTTGATTAGCCTACATTCAGTGCCGGTTCTGAGACCAGCACTGAATGAAGTCAACTTGTGGGGCTGAGGTGCTAGCATAAAAAGAAAACATAGATAAAAATGTTACTTCAGTGGTGAGGAATAATCAACACAATTAGAAATTAAAGAATGTGTTGTTAACTTAATAAGAGTAACTAAACAATAGCTAACAACTGCAAAATGAAGATGATGAGATTGCATTAGAACCGTAAGGTGCAGGAATCTGCGTGGTCATCCAAAAAAGGTAAAAAAAGTGAAACCTCAGGATGGTCGGGCAGAAATTATACTTTGACCCATTTTATTAACGCCCGAGAATTGATACCCCGAAACCCTGTTTTCAGCAAATTAGTGAAAACTTCATTAAATATGTTAATTTCCGTCTGGTTCAGTTCAGCCAGCAGCACCAGCAGGGTTGTTGATGTTTATGTCCGTCGCATCCCGCACCGCCCCAGCCAGTATCACCTGCGTAAGGCCACGATGACACCGTGGAAGAGGGGGGAGGGGGACCTTCTCAATGTCGTCACGGCGACGGCGGATGACCAACCGGCTTTGACGTTGAAGTTGCCACCGTTCGTTCTCCCCATCAAGGCCAGGCATTGAATCAACTAGTATTTGCGAAAAAATAGCTAAAGAATTTCTGCTAAGGTGTCAAGTGTTTCGCCAAAGTCAATCTAAACTAGTCTAATTAACGCCCCATATTTCATTCGAGAACCGGTAACTCTACTCTAGTTTTTAATTTATGAATGAATAACTTTGAATGAATACTAAGTTATGCTAAGCATAACCCGGTCCTGCTTTATAGAATGCGCACTTGAACGACACCACGAGAGGCTGATATGGGAGGGCGATTTTTGTACGAAATTTACATACCCACACGCCCCCGTCTTTTGAATATCTTCTAGTTGTTGAGTTTGCCTCGCGAACCGGTGTGTGTACTGTGTCTGTCACCGGGTGGGTCATGTGGGGTACGATGGAGTTACCATCAGTAGATTTATACTTGGCACAAATTTTATTTGTTAAAAAAAAAGATTAATGATACATAATAAAAATTACAGGACTTTGACTTTGATCACTTAGGAATGGCTAGAAAGTTATTTGAAAAACGAACTTCTAAATTAAACTTCCTAGATCTACCTTCAACCGGATGAATCTGGGTTCGATTCCCATCTGCTCCAACCTTCCATCGGATGAGGAAGTAAAATGGATGGTTTGATTTTTTTTTGATTTTGAGATCTACCTTCACGTATACATATCGACTAAGAATCAAATTCTGAGCAAATGTCTGCGAGTAATTGCCCAGAACCCTCTTCGATTTCCTTGAAACTTTGCTCTTAGGGGTAATATTGGTCCCTTATTACGAAACCGAAGTCTGGATTTATACTAAGACACTTTTTCGGTAATTTGTAGCTTGATACCGTCAAGAGATAGAAATTTGGTGTCAAAGTCGGGTTATCAGGTCAAAATTTGACAAATCTGGCAAAGCATCGATCTTAAATCTGGAAAAAATCTGTCAGACGAAAATCTAGCAATTCTGAAAGAAGAAGGGAAGGGAGGATATAATTTGTTTGTAGAATTTCAATGGATGAACTGATTTTCTGGTCTCAAAAATATTGAATTTACATATTCTTTTAGAAAAAGTCATTCATTTAGAGTGCATAATTGGCAAAGGAAGCGCATGGTCGTAAAAAATATTCGGAGTGAAAAGTGATTTTTTTTGTGTGCCTTTTGTTTCGCATTTTTGTTGTGAATTGTGTGCTGCGAGGAGAAGATTACCCTCTGAAAATGCAGCGTCATCAGTGCATAATTGGCAAAATGAGCGCGTGGTCGGAAAAAATATTCGGAGTGAAAAGTATTTTTTTTGGGATTTTCAAAGCCCTTCCTATATCATCGTTGATCTTAAATTTTAAGCTAAAATTTTTCGAATAAGGTTTCATTTCTTTGGTGGTGAAAAAGCCATTTCTATGTAATGATCGAAAGACGCACTGACAATTTGGATCGTTGAGTTAATAGTGGAGCAAAATAACTGTGTGTGAGTGATTTTGTGTGTTAATCAGAAAGACCTTCCCAGAGCATCGTTGCTCGGAAGGCTCACCGACGGATCTGTTATGAAAGTCCTCCCCATAGCGTCGTAGCTCGGGAGGCATCGAAAAGCCAATACCTTATCCTACTAACCCAAAAAATAATAATCACGTGATGCTTGAAGGAGATGCTGTGGACTCAACAGTCTCAAGCGGTATCAACAAGAATATAGCGAAAAACTATGTGCTTGATGAGTCTGCAACTTCAACTATCGGACTAACATTCCTCCCTTTCGTTAAACTGCAGGCTTCTTGGGAGGGTGCCGGTAGGGATCTTCAGAGGTTAAACAGTGAACGGATGGTTGGCTCCCACTGATCATTACTGATTCATTGTTTAACTTCAGCTGATCTGTCAATAACGGAGTAGCAGCTCATTGGCAGTCAACCATGCTCATGCTCATGCTCATGCTTATGCTCATGCTCATGCTCATGCTCTTTTAGAAAAAGTCATTCATTTACATTCGATCAGTTAATTCAAAAAGTTGTTAAAAATAAGCATAAGGTGAAAAGTCTGGCAAAATCTGTCAATATCTGGCACAGAGAATAGTGAATCTTTATACTGGCTGACACTTCATAAACCTGGTATTTCCAGATTTATCTGGAAACCTGGCAGCCTTGTGTCCAAGGGATTTTTATGAAAATTGGACACCCGATTTGATGAAAAAACGTGTTTTACACCAAAGAAGTTATAAAATAGTTTTAAAACTACTGCTATTTCCCGTAGAATGCTACTGTCAAAAATCGAGAGAAAAGTCATTTGATGGGACATTTATTGTACTGTTTGAATCTGCAATAACCTAGACAGATAATTTTTTATTTTGCTAAAAAAAATATTTTCAAATTACTTGGTTTCGTAACTTTGCAGGGTTACTTTGTATGGTGTACCAATTTTATATTAAGAGCGAGTTTTTCACCAATGTGTAACAGGTCGTATCGAAGTGCTCCGATTTGGAATCCTCGGACAATTTCACGTAATTTAGAAGTATTGGAGTTGTAAATTTGAGTGGAAAAATTGCCATTTAGAATGAATTAAAATACTTTTTAACAATTTGTTGGATTAGGGGTAAAACAGGTTCTCGCCTACTTGTTACAGCATTTGACGTATTAATCATAGGGTAAATAAAATCTATTTCTTTTTTCAAAAATGTTTTATTTAATTATTTTTTAAATTAAAATTACAACTCCAATACTTCTAACTTACGTGAAATTGCCCGAGGATTCCGAATATGATAAAATTGAGACCAAAAAGTGCCGTCTTCTTGGCCTACAGGGCAAAAACTAACGTTGCAAAATGTTTGTTCTAGAAAAATCGAAAAACTATGAGAAAAACTGGGATTGGCCAATAAGTTAATACCGTAGGCTCATAGTCCATGAAATTACCTATCTTTTGACCTATGGGAGTATGGGTGTTGGAGGTTGTTGCAAAAAGATATTAAGGTTTAAAAAAAAATCCATTTTTGACAGTAATTTGCAAAAGTTAAGAGTAAAAGTCATACCAATCCTGGATGTCTATGGCTCATTTTGAAGTGCTTCAAAAGACCTTTCGAATGCATCTAAGAGAGTTGGAATTGATGAAGTTTTACGGGAATGCGAGCAATTTTAAGATTTTTTTTTATGTTTTTTTAACCTCAAACTTCAAAGCCCGTTTTACCCCACTTCCCTTTGTCGTAGAGGGCTCATATCTGGCATGAGTTCATCTCATGTATAGACAAACAAGCGCTGAAAGTTTCATCCAAATCGGAGCACCTCGATACGACCACCAGAACAAACCGAGCAATATTTACAAATACTGCCTCTTAAGTAGTAGTTTTTTTTTGAAAAAGTGATGATTTTGACCATTTTTCAAAGGTAGCGAATAAAATTTAACCCTTAAAACACAAGCACATCTGCAAATATTTTATTTTCGAAAAGTTCAGCAAATTTTGCATAAGAATGACCCTTCAGACCGTTTCTTGTGACTCTCTGTGCACTGCTTGAATTTAGAAATTTTTCGTCAATTTAATAATCAAACCAGATACTACCGCTAATTATACAAATAATTAAGACAAACTTTATTCTAGAATGCACGAATCTCAAGAAACGTCCAAGGAGCTATTCTTATGCAAAATTTGCCGAACTTTCTGAAAAAAATACTTTCAAAAGCACACGGTTGAGTTTTAGGGGTTGAAACTTCGAAAAAAAAAATGTCAAACATTGTCACTTGATTATCTTGGCATCTGTTGAAGTTTTAAAATCTGACAATCTTATCTATACGTAAGAGCGCTTGAGTGAAATGTTAATACTTTTCAGAATCCGGATCTCAGAAATCAACATAAAAAGTAGTTAGATAGGTAATCAAAAACCGTTCTAACTAGTCCAAATGATTGAAGATCTGACAACCCTATTTGAAGTTATGTGCACTCAAGTGATATTTTTGTACTTTTTAGAGGCCAAAATCTGGTTGAAATGATGACCGGATCCATCATGCGACCATTCGTTAGATAGGTAATCGAAAGACCTTTCTTATGAGTTTGAAGATCGGACGACCCTATTTATAGTTACGAGCACTTCAGTAAAAATATAGTACTGAGAAGTCGGATTTCAGAAATCATGATAAAAATGATGGCTGGATCCATCCTGCAACCCGTTGTCAGATAGGTAATTAAAAGACCCAAAAGTCCTTTGTCGCACTTGCATCAATTTTCAGGATGTGTCAAGATAGCACGACAAGATTGAAACTTCTTTCATATGAAAAGTGGCAAAAATGCACAGAGTTTGTGTTACGACAGTGACGAATTGCTATCAGTTTTTCATATATTTTTTAAGTGAGTGTTCAGCTCATCCTCGAAGCTCCTTACTGGTTTAACCCCGCATTCCCCCGCCCAAGACATCAAGCAATCATATCATTTTGCGCTTCTGTAGTTGCCTCCACCCCTCTCCCTTCCTTCGAAGTTCCCCACCTCGATCAAGGCCCAGGGCGATCGCGGCGTCCGTGTCTTGTAGTTACGGACGGAAGGGGGTGGGGGCTGGGCCTTAAGTTCACTATCGCGCGCGCACTCATTTGAATGTTGTGCGAGGTGAGTGTCTGGCCACCGCCTGTGTGTGTGTGTGTCGTATGAATATCGCATTATTTCTTGGTCTCAGTGCTGCTTCTGCTGCTCGTCGGTTGGTAGTACACAAACCGGTGTGGAGAAGTACCGCTTGGCTGAATATAAATAAAATGTGCGCTCACACACATATGCATGCATATTTTATCAAATAAAATGACCTTGACCATATAATTTGACCTTTATTCCTTTGCTCCTACTGTTTATTATATCTTTAGTACCGGCTCAGTTAACTGTCTTCCGCCTTCTGTTGTGTTGTTGTTGTTTGCTTTTTGCTTCACTTATTTATGTGAGCAGCTGAGAGAAATGATGCGCTGCTCGAAATCAGCTGTTTCGTTGTCGGTAGTAGCACGATGTTATTGCAGAGGAAAACTTTATTAAATCAAAATATGTTTTGTTTGAAACACTTATTGATACGTATTTTTAGGATTTCATACAGGCGTTTCAAACTTCTTTTTTAAATTGAATAAATAATTAAGATAATACGCTTTTTAACATTTTTTTTCTTATTTTCGAGTTCATCAAATAGTTTTTTCGCAAGGATTATGTAACATCTCATCTCTGAAAATCTCTATATATAAAAAGAATCGTCCAACTTAAAGTGGAAGAAATAGACATGTGATACAAATAACTTTTAAAAGCTAATTTCTTCACTACAAAATCAGACTTGTTACTTTCAAATCTCAGGAAAGTTACCATCTTAAACCCCTTTTTTTTCAACACAATCTCGCGTTTTCGGTGGTGACAACATTATTTTGGGTTGCCGTTAATGAAGATGGGATTGACGAGGTGGTGTCAGGATTTCCGAGCGCGCACCCCGCAGAAAGCTTTTAAAGTTCAAAGCTCACTTAATACTGGGGTCCTACTTGTCTTAATTTTCTTTTGTTAAATTTAAGTTCAAGAACTTCATTGTGAATTTTTTTTTGTTTATCTCAAAATTGGATTGCAAAACTATTTGCAGCGATAGAAAAATCTCTAGTTGCGTATTTGAATTACGATAATTTTGGTACCCGAACATGCTAGATTTTTGAATCTTTTAACTGTTTTTTCTTTTTCTAAAGACCTATCTAATCATCTTTCATTTTTTTTGAAAAGGTGGTTTTTGCGAAAATCGACGAAAAAAAGCAATTTTTCGGACCACCCTAACATGGCGTAGGTCACCCTAATGACCAATAAAAAAATACTGGTCTGAATATTTCGGTCAAGGAACACCCAGAAATTTTTTGAGCTCGATCGATGAACTATTTTTTTATAATGCTGTTTTCGTGGGGAATTGCTGAATATTAGGTTAACGAAAATTTTATTTGAAGTTTTTCTCCAAAAAATCAGGGGGTAAAAAAGCATTTTTTTCTAAAAATTATAAAATTTATTAAACAAGGTAATCGATTTTGAAACTTTCAGAATCATCTATAAATCGCTTATATTATTTTTTATATGAAATTGGAGTTTCGGCACAACGAAAAATCTTAATTATTTAGGTTTTAAAAAAATATTAGACGTTCAATTGCCCAAAATGGATGAATTTTTAATGGCTGGCAGAACAAATTCTACATAAAGCAGTGTTGGTTGAATCAGGTTGCACAATAGAGTAATCTACGTGCGCATGTATTGCGTGTACGTACACGAAAAAGATTGAGGTTAAATTTTGTACCCGCCAGCAAAACAAATGGGGTGCTAGTGTGCGTGAGCTCGGGCTTAGATAACTCTATTGCCTTGTCCTCGAGATAACAGTGGTGCTTTAGAGCAACCATGGACGTTATAGAGTTAAGTTTTTACAAAGTTTTCATGTTATGGCCACATATCGGATAAGAAGGGTACAATTGTTTTAATGAATTGATAGATTTTTCCATGTTTTTTTCATAGTGAGATGAGCATTAACTTATCCTGTCATTCTATAGTGACGAAATTACCATCATCTTTAAAAATACGGTGGTTAAATGTTCAATATGGAACTCATTGCAGTGCTGAAAAATTCAACTATTATTTTTGTTGGTTCGAAAAATACTTTTGACAGTTTGACGAAAAGTATTGTTTTCCCGAAATAAGTGCTGAAAAGTTGAACTTTTGTGCACTCAAATGAGTGCTATAATAGTAGTTTATGCAACAAGTTGCAAAAAGATGATTTTTAAGCACGAGTCGTACATTTATCCAACGAGGTTCACCGAGTTGGATAAATACAACGAGTGCTGAAAAAATCAAGTTTTGCAACGAGTTCCATACAACGTTTTTTTGCAATTCCGAAAAACACCCTTTGAACAGAATTATATGACAAATGTCCATGCATTGAGTCAATAAATCGTTTAAATAAAAAAAGTTGATAAGTATAACTTTTCCAAACAAGTGCTGAAAAGTTCACCTTTTCAGCATCCATTTCAGTGCTGAAAAGTTGAACTTTTCAGCACTTCTTTTGATTCGATTCTGTTTTTTTTGGTACAGAAAAGTAGGCTGTATTGTCGTTCAAGAATGACAGGAAAAGTAAGTAGTTTCACGACGGAATTGCAATAGTAGTTTATGCAACATGTTGCAAAAAGAAGATTTTTTCAGCACGAGTCGTACATTTATCCAACGAGGTTCACCGAGTTGGATAAATACGACGAGTGATGAAAAAATCAAGTTTTGCAACAAGTTCCATACAACGTTTTTTGCAATTCCGAAAAACACACTTTGAACGAAATTATATAACAAATGCCCATGCATTGAGTCAATGAATCGTTTAAATCAAAAAAATGTTGAAAAGTATAACTTTTCCTAACAAGTGCTGAAAAGTAGAACTTTTCAGCATTTGTTTTGAAAAGGGTTACTATTCGATTCTGTTATTTTTGGTACAGAAAAGTAGGCTGTTTCGTCGCTCAAGAATGACAGGAAAAGTAAATTGTTTCACGACGGAATTGCAAAAAAATAACTTTTCAGCATTGTTATTTTTGGTGACGATAAATAGGCCATTTCGTCTGTATATCGATGCTTTTGTACTCTCTTATGCTAACTAGATAGGAAAACCAGCGAGCTTAGCTCAAGAGAGCACATAGGCATCGATGTAATGACAAGAAAAGTAGGTATTTGCTAAACGGAATTGAAAAATTAAAACTTTTCACTTGTTTCACAAAGAATTTCTGGGGAATTGTCCTTCGGGTTTTGTTTTTGGCTGTCAAATTTCGATAGTTCAAAATCAGATTAATTTATAGATCAGAACCAAGTGCGAAGAATAATGATCTCTAAATTCTAGAATAAATATAATATATGGGTAATTCTCTACCAACTCACACGAAATCGGGAAAAGTTGCCCCGACCCCTCTTCGATTTGCGTGAAACTTTGTCCTAAGGGGTAACTTTTGTCCCTGATCACGAATCCGAGGTCCGTTTTTTGATATCTCGTGACGGAGGGGCGGTACGACCCCTTCCATTTTTGAACATGCGAAAAAAGAGGTGTTTTTCAATAATTTGCAGCCTGAAACGGTGATGAGATAGAAATTTGGTGTCAAAGGGACTTTTATGTAAAATTAGACGCCCGATTTGATGGCGTACTCAGAATTCCGAAAAAACGTATTTTTCATCGAAAAAAACACTAAAAAAGTTTTAAAAATTCTCCCATTTTCCGTTACTCGACTGTAAAAATTTTTGGAACATGTCATTTTATGGGAAATTTAATGTTCTTTTCGAATCTACATTGTTCCAGAAGGGTCATTTTTTCATTTAGAACAAAAATTTTCATTTTAAAATTTCGTGTTTTTTCTAACTTTGCAGGGTTATTTTTTAGAGTGTAACAATGTTCTACAAAGTTGTAGAGCAGACAATTACAAAAATTTTGATATATAGACATAAGGGGTTTGCTTATAAACATCACAAGTTATCGCGATTCTACGAAAAAAAGTTTTGAAAAAGTTACTTTTTGCGTTTCTCTTTGTTTCGTCGTCTGTGTCTGTCGCGGGTGACCATGAACGGCCATGATCGATGACGACCAACTTTTTCAAAACTTTTTTTCGTAAAATCGCGATAACTCGTGATGTTTATAAGCAAACCCCTTATGTCTATATATCAAAATTTTTGTAATTGTCTGCTCTACAACTTTGTAGAACATTGTTACACTCTAAAAAATAACCCTGCAAAGTTAGAAAAAACACGAAATTTTAAAATGAAAAATTTTGTTCTAAATGAAAAAATGACCCTTCTGGGACAATGTAGATTCGAAAAGTACATTAAATTTCCCATAAAATGACATGTTCCAAATTTTTTTACAGTCGAGTAACGGAAAATGGGAGAATTTTTAAAACTTTTTTAGTGTTTTTTTCGATGAAAAATACGTTTTTTCGGAATTCTGAGTACGCCATCAAATCGGACGTCTAATTTTACATAAAAGTCCCTTTGACACCAAATTTCTATCTCATCACCGTTTCAGGCTGCAAATTATTGAAAAACACCTCTTTTTTCGCATGTTCAAAAATGGAAGGGGTCGTACCGCCCCTCCGTCACGAGATATCAAAAAACGGACCTCGGATTCGTGATCAGGGACAAAAGTTACCCCTTAGGACAAAGTTTCACGCAAATCGAAGAGGGGTCGGGGCAACTGCTGTGTGAGTTGGCGGAGAATTACCCATATAATATACGTTATCTGGCCAAAATATCCTCACAAAAGTCAAATGTCAAGCGAAAACTGGTCTCCAACATATTTCACAATCAGCACCAGTTTACAACAGCAAAACTTGCGTCACTAGCAGCTGACCAGGTAGGTCCACAAAACTGTAACGCAATCGGCTAACATTTCCAATATATCACCACGGCTGAGACCAGCCCCATGTCGAATCGAATCAAGGTCTCCGGAGCAAATGGATCTTCCAAAGCCGCGAGGGTCAGTCGCGATTTCTCGCTATCAACCATGGTGGTCGCAGGTCGCAGCTCAGCCCCGATAAGCTGCTATTTTTAATCGCCTTACAGTTAATGATCTAGAGGTGACATCAAAACAGAGCAACGTGGTTTTCCTTGGGATGTGTGTTTCTATCGGAAATCTCTAGTTTTTGGATGCTACGCTTCAGATAAGATATAACTTCTTTTAATTTACATGAATTTTCATTGTAACCTCAGTTGTTTATAGCGTAACTGTGTAGAATTTTTCTCGACACGTTTCAGCGTATCATAAAAACCTTCAAACGATTTATTACATTTATAGCCACTGCATTCATTAATTATTACTTTCTTCCTCTCTCTTTCATAGCATTTGTACGTTTTTATGAACATTTTTTAAACATTTTTCAGCACACCACAACAATGTAAAACTGGAGATGATAAAACAAATCACAGACCAATAGTTATGCTCAACACAACTTCAGACAGCATAAACTCCTCTTGAAAAGATTGAGCGCGCACAGATTTCACGGTCAGTCATATAAAGATGTTCGTTGTTTGTATAGTTTTTATGTCTGGCATCGTCGTCCGTCTTCATGCCACGAGAATGCTTTAAATTTTTATGGCATCAATTTAGACCACGCGGGTCAAGCCCTTCCGCGCCAATTGAAGTCGTCGTAGCAGAGATCAATCTACTCTTTGGCATTCTGTTTTTCATTCCTAAGTGATGAAGAATCTTTGTTCCCGGAAAGATTCTACCGTCACCTGGTGACCCCCAGAAGGTGCCAAAATTAAACAACAACGCGATGCTTTGTGCAGTGTGAGATCCCTCCCTTCCCCTCCCTCACCTCTGCAACCCAGTCATTTGCCTTTTTATTTGAGCAATTTTGGGTAAATATTGACGTTTCCCGCGTTTGCTCTCCTCAAACTCGAGACTTCTTTTTATGGTTTTAATTGAGCGAGGGGGGCTCAATTTTAGCTGGAATTTGTCAAAAGCTTTACACAATTTTTCACGGTCTCTCCCTCTCTTTTGTTTTGACGATCTCGGTCTGTCCGAAAATTTCAAGGTTCGCTCCTCTCGGAGGTAGATATTTGACAGTGCATTGTGATTTGACCAGCTGGGTGTGAGGGTCAGTGGATCGAAACTACCGGGTTGGGATTGAGATGAGGGATGATTTTTTTCTTAGTTCAACTTTTAAGTTCTAAAATAAATGTGCCTAACTGTTACCTTTTTTTCTAGAGTTAAAGTTTTCTTAATTAATAGCTAGTGTTCTGATTTGCATTTATAAAGAAGATCCTGGTGTTCAAATTTTGGTTCATTCAAAGGCAATAACTTTGAAAAATTTCAATGTATTAATGATTTTTTTACCAATGTTTCACGTCGTTTCCTATGTCGAATTTATTGAAAGTTTTTTCAGCTTTTTGAAAAAAAAGTTCTGAAATGGGCACTCATGACACTATTTAAGAAAGATATATAATTTGATAAAGACAAATTTTACTACAATTTGAAAATTTTATTTTTGAATTGAAGCAAACCACAAGACAAGCATGTTGTAAGCAGCTGTTCAAAAAATGTTGTGCAATTCCGTCGTGAAACTACTTACTTTTCCTGTCATTTTTGAACGACGAAATAGCCTACTTTTCTGTACCAAAAATAACAGAATCGAATAGCAACACTTTTCAAAATAAATGCTGAAAAGTTCTACTTTTCAGAACTGAAATGGGTGCTGAAAAGTTGAACTTTTCAGCACTTGTTTTGAAAAGTGACACTTTTCAACATTTTTTTGATTTAAACGATTTATTGACAATATAAATGAAAATTTGACTTAAAATTTCACTCAATGGGTATTTTTCGGAATTGCAAAAAATGTTGTATGGAACTCGTTGCAAAACTTGATTTTTTCAGCACTCGTCGTATTTATCCAACTCGGTGAACCTCGTTGGATAAATGTACGACTCGTGCTGAAAAAATCCGCTTTTTGCAACTTGTTGCATAAACTACTATTAATAATTGCATGATTAAATCAAATCTCATTTTTTTAAGATATTGATTTTAAAATATCTCAATCGAAATGCTGATTTTTTTTTGTAAATAAGGCCATTGCAAATATTTTTTAAAGTTTATGTCGCTCCCCCCCCCCCTTTAAAATCGGTTCAAAAAAACAGGGGGCAAAAATTTTTTTTTTTCAAAAAACTTCAAAATTTTAAAGGAAATAGTAGCCTAACCAACTCAAAACAATTAGAAAAGCATTTTGCTGCGTTTAAAATCATATTTAGCATGTCTGGGATCGATCAAAAATTCATTCAATTTTTGTGGAATTCCTATGTACAGCACCGCATAAAGTTTTTTTTTTCGGCGAAAAAAAATCTCCTCAATAAATATTTAGATATTTTGAAAACTAATGATTGTAAAACAACTGGGCAAGTGTAAAATGCACTTTAAAATCCTTTTTTCATTCAAATGTTAAGACAATGGCTTGTTATTTGAATTTATTATTTTTATTTTATTTTTTATATCTCTGTTAAAAAATAAAAAATAAAGAAAGAAAATTAAGCTTTTTATTTAATTTTGTCGTTGATGAAAATTGTTATTATCAATACCAAATGCTGCAAACACTGTTATAGATGGAGCTTTGCCTAAACTTATTCGAAACAATCAAATATTATAATTCTACCTTTGTTGAAGTAAGAATGGTTTTCGTTTGGAGAGGCTTTAGCAAATTATTTTGATATTTAAATTTTTAAGCCTTGCATAAAACTAAATCTGGAAAATATTGAATTCATACAAAAATTGCAATGAATATTTTGTGTCAGGGGGTAATATTTTGGTTTTTGAACTATTTTTAATTCGCAAAGTAGCTTTCCTTTTCACAATAATACTAAAATAATATAATTTTGCAATTATTTCAAGCAGATTTTCGAGTACCGTGAAATTCCAATGTTTTGTAATTGGCATGCCACGAAATTTAAATTTTTGAGCCGTGAAAAATCACAAACCCTAGAAATAGAGAAAGTCCCAAGAAAAATTGCAGGTAAATCGGAAAATACAAAAATTAAATATCATCAAATTTGCCGATGAAACATCAGACGATGAAAATTAAGTTTAATTTTCAGATTAAAAATTTCTTCTAAATAAAAAAAAAAATCTCTCTCTTTCTTCCCACACCTGTGAGTTACTAATTCTTCAAGGAAGAGAGCAGGCATGGAAACTCTCTCTACTTCCGGTTTTTGCCTGATTGTGTGTAACTGCCATTATGAAATATATTGTTTTTCTTGCAGTGACCTACCTCTATGTTGCTCCCTCAGTGTCTGTATCTGTGTGTCGTGTCACCGAGGGGTCGCAACCCCCTAGTGACCCAAGATCGAAAGCAAGAAAAAAGAAAAGTTTGCCCCATCGAAAGTCGGTTCCGTTTGCGTGATTTACGGCGGGGTCTGATTATTTTATTGAGTCAAAAAACGACCAAAAAGGAGCGAATACTTCCTCTTCGAAAAGGGCGTTTGTGGGAATTAAGCATTCAGTCACCCCCCGGTGGTGGCAGCGGCGGCGTCGAGTTATGGAGCTCTAATTTTTCAAACCTTTACCAACCGGTGTCCTCTATGTCGATGGCAGACACATCCTCGGATCCTCAGGACTTGGCCAGCGTCGTCGCTGAGTGGGGCGTGCTTGGTAGCGTTGAAGGCGATGTCGGCGTAGTCGACGTCGCCGTTTTCCTTCCCGAAGAGGGCACGAAAGATCTCGCTTTGTTTGTTTTCGTAATTTCCTTCAATTTATTCCACCGAACGGATGATTAATGCTTTGAACAAACCAATCAAAGATTGTTTGCTGAACAGCAGAACCGTGCAGTGATGGCAGCAACAATAACAACAGCAAAAAGTACTGGAAAGTGTTGGAAAAGCACGGCTACATAGCTTGTAAGTGTTGCAAGTTTAAATTACCGTAAAACGGGGTGACTTTGATAGGTTTGAGATTTTTCCACAAAATAAAAAGTACAATTGAAATACGTACGGAATGGTTTAGAATCATACTGACCGTGGTAGAGAAGTGTTCAAAGTACCACAAGAAGAAACTTTCATAAAATTTTGAAAAGTTTAAAAAGTTAGTTAACTATAGTTAAGAAAATGTTGACGAAAGTTATTATTTTAAACTTCTCAAAGTGTCATGATTTTCTCAATGAACATGATTTTAAATCGGAAAACGGAATGTATTTTCGGATTTTTTGGACAATTTTCCACTAGGAGAAGGTAAAATAAGTTTGTAAATAATGAATAATATGTGTTTTTGAAACACAATTAAAAAAAATTAAAATTTAGAGACAATTGCAGTTGAACAAATTTCATGTAAAATGTGAAAACTTGTGATTCGTGCTTCGAATTCAGTTTAAAATGCAATATATATCGATAATTTTATAAAAAAAACTAGTTTTAACAAATTTTAGGCAAAATTTCGACTTTTTAACAATTTTACCTAAAATTTATATATATTTTGTTAAAAAGCTTATAAACTTAGTTAACTTAAAATAAACATTGATTTTTTTCTTACAACCTATATCAGCTACTTTAGTGATGGTACATTTAACGTACAAATAAAGTTTGAACATCTTAAATATGATTTTAACAAAAAAAACTTTGACTATCAAAGTCACCCCGGAATTTAAACTAAGATTTTTTAACGTAACTATTTTTCTAAACACTTTTGAAAAAACTTTTTTTTCCAAAAAAGTGCATGGACGTTGTGTGGCCTACCCTAGTACATGTTTTAAAAATAATAATCTTGAAAAAAACCTTACCTGTTGGAAAATATTCCAAAAACAAATTGAAATCCTATCAAAGTCACCCCGGTTTACGGTATTTGTTTTTCACAAATGACCGAACAATATTTTGTATTTTGCATGAAATTATTATTTTTATTTTCTTTTTGAATTCGAGCTTTTAGCACCAATTTAACTGTTTCACCGATCGATTTAAAATTTCAGGTCTGATAAAAATAACAAATAAAGAGTATCGTCATCTTGGACGCATCAAAACATTTGGTTCAAATTGGGACAGCTGTTTGATGGCAATTTGCTTTGCATATTTTTCATTTATAGAACAGACTCATAATATCAAATTATCAAAACCAAATTTTAATATTTGGTTGATTATTTTTGGTTGATTTGCTCCAGTTGACGGCATTACAAAATGGTTTTCATATGATTAGGTGAGTTTGGGGTAATTTGTACTTTCTTAATTTTTTCTTGTGATAAGAAGTGAAAATGGCATTGTAAATTACAAAGCCAGTTCTATTAAAGTGTTAGGAGTATGGATAATCCATGGACTCATGGAAAAAGACAAGAAGTTTTGGTACAATCTGCAAAAGTTTCCGATGGCATGTTTGCAGTTTTTTAAATTATAATATTTTTGAGTTGGAATCGTTTCATTTCATTTCATTTCATTTTATTAGGTTGCTTTAACAATTTACATTGGTGTAGTTGTTATCCTGAGCTGAGATATGGACTACCTTTCAACAGCTGATTTGTTCAAAATGGGTAGAGAGTTTACTGGTACTAAGGAGAACGAATTGCAGAATTGCAAAAATTACCTTCGAAATAGTTAATAGATGTGGGATAGTTAGAGGAAAGGAGGCATTACTTTTTCTAATATCACAGCTCAAGGGGACAACCGCTGCTGAGTTGGAATCACAAATTTCGAAATTATATCCTGAATACTCTTTAACAGTATTTTTTTTATAAATGCTTCATGCATTTTAAACGTTTGTCAGTAGAATGCACCCCAATGTCTATTAAAGTTTTGAGTTTTTATTATTTGTTTGATTTTTTTCAGGCGAATGTTCTTTTATCATAGAAGGAGGGTGACATTTACAATACAAATTATCTATTACGACCATTTATTTTCAGAGTTTTTTTTAGAAAATATCCCATAAACTATTGTCTTTCATATGTCTTTCATAGATTTATTTTTACATCCAAAAGATTGAAATTAGTATGAAAAATCACGACATTTAATACAATTCTATAAAATGATAAGAACAGATTTAATATAACTCTGAACAAAAGATGTGTCTGATCCAGGATCAAATTGCTTAAGGGGTTACATACATGTAGAAAATCACAAAATTTCATATTACAGAAAATGTATTAAATCCACTTAAAAGATGATTTTCAACCACTCCTGAAAGTTTCATGAAGATATTTCATGTTTAAACTGAGTAAGAGACGATTTACGCTCAAAATTTTGCCATGCGCAAAGCCAACTGTCTAACTTTCTGAGCGTTTTTCTCTAAACACCAAGTTGATTTACGGGTGCCACGATATCTCGAGATGGGATGGACCAAATTGGCTGAAATTTTGGGTGAAAACTCCCAAGACATATCCCTTGTGCTTGACGAAGTCCGATTTTGAAATTTTGAATTTTCAAAAAAAAACAAAAATCAAAAACTGGCGATTTTTTATATGAAACACAGAAAAATATTTTTATCTTTTTTTTTAAACAAACTTTTTGAAAATCGGGCTTCGTCATGCACACGGGACCAGTTTAACGAGTCTTCACCAAAATTTTGAGCCGATTTGGTCGAAGCAATGTTGAAATATCGTGGCACCCGTTTTTTGAAACTGCCAACTTCAAATAGCTATATCTCGGCAATGATACAACCAAATGTCTGAAAATGTATATTTTAATGTCCTTAAAACAGATTTTGGAAAAGTTTAAGTTCGTGCTCAAACCAACCTCTGACTTTTCTGCCGATTTACATGTATGTAACCCCTTAACTCATTTTGAACATCTGATTCTTTTAATTACTCTCAGACATATAAAAATACTTACCTTTATAAATAGATAATATTGAACCATCAATTCTATTTAAATTAATTTTTTATGACATCAATTCAATAAAACTTTAAAGTATTCTTAAAAAATTCAAAGGGTAACGAAATATTATCAATTTTAAATATTCAACACATCTTTCTAAATGTGTCCAAGTGCAGGCTCATCCATAAACCACGTGGCATTCTGGTGGAAATTCATGGGCAATACAAAAAGTTAAGATTTTGTTTGATGAAAATGGCACGATGATGGGAGCGAGGATTAAATGTACAATTTGGAGGCCACCTGATTTATACGAGCCCTTGCTCCACAAAATATGTTAAAATGCCCCGCAAATTATGTTCAATTTATCCCAATGTGTTTAATTTAACCCAAAGAGGGGTCCAATTTACCTCAAGTGGTGTCCATATTATCATATTTAATACATTTTTTTTGGGATAATTTGGACACCTTTTAATTTTTCCATAAACATTTATTTTGAAATAGATGAAAAAAATGGTTTAGGTATGTTGATAAAAATTCATAGTTTCAAAAATCCATCAACATATTTTCCAAGATGCTCAAAAGTTTCAATGGGAAAAGATCAACCCAAAAATCAACTAAAACTGATATAAGAGCATTTTCCTGTGTTGATGATCATTTTCAAATTGTTTTACTTCGGTAAAACAAATTTTGAAAATCAGTAAAAATCTATTATCAGTATAGCAATGTTCTTTACCGAAAAATATCATTTTATTGAAGTTTAGATTTATTTTACATTGGGTCGTGGAGGTGAAATTGGGTAATACAAATTTCAGCATATTTGTATGACTTAATCTCATCACCAGACCCAATGTCACCCTTGATGACGGTTCCGCTGAACCGTTTATTTTTGCATTTTACAAAAAAAAAAAAAAATTATTTGTTATTTGTTTTTTGAGTGGAGGGACATAAACTTATATTGGGCTTAGTGTCTTATCTCAAGAATAAGGATAAAATTTACGTTTAATTCTTAACATGTGACATGAAATTTAAGACGTTTTTAAGAACCTACAGATTATCAACTGTTACCATAGTAATGATTACTTACGTGATATCATTAACGTGAATCTCAGAATTTTTGTTGAAAATGATGTCGGATTCCCGTCATTCGATAATTAGAATTCATTAGAAAACTAGTTTGATGATCTTAACCATTTCTCGATTGTTTAAGTTTGAAAATTACACTCGGAATTTGAAATTTTGTAGTTAACTAAAGATAATTTTTGTATATAATATTTAATAAAAAAAATATAAAAAAAATACTTGCAGAATAAATGACAAGTCATCTGAATAAATGTTCTCCGCCAACTCACTACAACCCTTTCCATGCATGTAAATGATTCACTACCTTAATATACTTATCAGCGCTTCCTTTTTCCCCTCCCATGGTGGTGACGCGAACACATTTTAAGCGTGAAAAGCAAAATGTCAGCTGGGGAAAATGTGTGTGTGCACGGGGAGGCTCATAATTTTACGGCAAAATTTCACCGTCACTGTCATTCGCCGCACCGTTTTAAGATTTGCCCCGATAAGATCGTGAAATGTGTGTCAGCGCTGGAGATGAATTGGTGGTGCAGATTAAATCCTCACATGTCCTGGGAGCTGCGATTAAGCAGGAAGCTTGATGGCATAATGTAGCAGCAGCAGCTCGGCTTGAACTGTACCGCTGGGACTGGCTGGTACGGGAGAAAGAATAGGACATGGCCCGGGAGCCGGACTCAGATCCAGATATTGCACCCTGGCGGGAAAATAAGAAGACGACGACAAGATGGACAATAACAATAATCGTAATCATATATGCAAAGGTTGTTAATATCGCTATAATTATTACGGTTATGATGATGATAATGATGATTATCGGTATGAAAATCTTTGTCCAATTTGCATACCGCACACCATCATTGATGGTCCCCCGTGCTACGTCGCAAACCGACCGTCTCGACCTCCTGTCTGGGCAAGGTGGCCAAGGTGGCATCGATCCAATGTTCAGGAATACCCTGATAGTTTGACAGTTGTCCCAACTAAACTGTCACTTTTAATTTATCTAGAGGTTTATCAATATGTCAAACTGGACATTGTCGAACCACCAGGGTTTCACCGTACCGGTTTGGTTCTGGGCCAGGTCGAAGATTATCTCTGCCGGGACTTGTCGGAGTTTTTCGGAAAGCGGAAGGCCCTGGACGTGGGGCCGTGCGGGAAATTGTTATTTTCTTCTAATGGCGGGTCTTAACGACCACGCACGCTCGCATTATTGTCCTCTGTCCGGGAGCAGAACCCACCACCGGAAGGACAGATGTTTTGACCTGTGAGTGTGTTAGAGAGAGTGTTGGACAACTTGAATCGACTGCTAAAGAATAAATCTCAATGTTGAAAAAAAAAAAACTTTATGCAGGTGGAATGCGAAAAAAAAGGAAAATCTCGGCTGAAATTGAATTAAATCTTTGCGTTAATCTCACTTTGTGGGGATCAGGTATGGATTAACGAGGATGCAGCTTCATAAAGTGAGCAAAAAAATGGAATGTAAATTTATTAATTTGCCTCAATTAACACCAATTAGACGGAATTTTACCCTTTTGAGAGGGAAACATAATGAATTCCGAGGAGCTGTGTATATGAAATTTAATTTAATGTTTCAATTTTCAGATATTAATGCTTGAAAACGTAAAGGAATTACCGTCCTTTATGCCCAGTCAACAGATTTGAGGCTTTAACACACTGAAACTTTAATATGCTTTTAGAGAAACATACTTCGAACAAGAAAAAAAAATTCAAGAAATTAGATTTGTAATTTATCAGTTTGATGTTGAAATGTTAAAAACACTGACAACAAAAATTGATTAAAAATTTGAAATAAAATAGGCTATTTGAATATGATTTGTATAAAAGATTTGGCAAAACTTTGCTAAGTTATGAGCACCTCAACAAATTTACATATTTTTGTTCTCTGTGGCAAAACTGCTTTGAGATTTCATGAATTTTATTGATTTCAGCCTTTTGTATGCTAGATGTGAATTTTGCTCCACTAAAAAAATATTGAAAAGATAAGACTTTTACTTATAAATACTTTATACATTTTATGCCATTACATGTTTTTTGCCTCCCCCTCTTTCAAAGATCCCAAAAAAATCAGTTGCTAATTTTTTTTATTTTAAAACATTTATACAATTGATTGTAAACTATCTGAAATACATTGTATAATTATGGTATTAATATACATTATTTTTGATAAATTTTTACAATATAGTTTTGAACATTTGAACATTTGAATATTTGAACATTTGAACATTTGAACATTTGAACATTTGAACATTTGAACATTTGAACATTTGAACATTTGAACATTTGAACATTTGAACATTTGAACATTTGAACATTTGAACATTTGAACATTTGAACATTTGAACCAAATACACCCCAGAACGTCCCAGCTCCCGTCAACAATGGAAAACACAAATCGCCCCGAGATGTGTACGTCTACAACAAATCCACAGCGCCTTTCCCCCCAAGGCTGCCCCCTGCCTCTGGCATTCAGGGGGAGCACGCGGTGGGTCCATATCGCGAGCTCACCTTAATTTATGGTCCCCGGATGGTTTTTCCGACGCTGCTGCGTTGCGTGTCGTGCCGAAAAGCAAAAAGCAAATTCCAGGGCGGTCGCCTCGCGAAAAGGATAGACACAGCGAACCATATCTAGAACGACATAATTTTCATGATTCTCCACCGTCCATGGGGTGGGGGTGGTTTTTGGTGGATGATGGTGATGAAAATGGCGGGTGATGATGATGATGATTCATTAGAGGGTTTCTCTTTTGAAGTCTTCTTTAAGGATTTCTTTAATTTCTTAGTCTTTTTTCATATTTACTTTAGCATACTTCAGCAAAAATTGAAAACTATTATAAAATTCCTTTTCAGCAGAACCACCCTAACCCTGGCCTGCTACGATGATGATGCCGTCATGGCCAGCCCCGAGCTCGGTTATGAAATATCTGTACGCGTACGTGTACTCTGTGTCAAAAGTGGGATTAGAGAGGATCTACCCCTCCGCCTCAGATCGTCCGTCATTCTTCGTCTGGCGCGGCTCCCCTGCGAGTCGTGCAGCATCCCAAAGAAACATGGCGATGGGTGGCGAATCCCTCCACACGTTTTCCACCGGGCTTCCACGTGCGACCGACCGGAAGTTGGGGGGAGGAGGTGGTGCTGCGAGACGAACGAAGCTTCCCTTCTTTTGATATGTAAATGAGCAAATTTATAAAACAAACATTCCAACACAATGAAAGTGAAACATGCACACATACACAGACATACAAAGACACAAAGTGTGTGGAGGAACGTGCAACACATGTGTGTGCAAAGTCACCACCAACACTGAGCTGTTTCGTATTGTGAGAGTCGCGCGCGAAAAACGGGATGTTTGCGATTTTCCTGTGTGAGGTGTTGGAGAATGTGAAAGGGGATCACCAACACACAGCCAACTGTGGTGTCTTCACTCCATTGTTTGGCGTTGTTTTTGGGGGTGACTTTTCCGAACAGGGTGGGCAGATGGGATGGAATTGCGGCTTGAAATTGTGAAAGGTCAATTTAATTACATTAATTCACATTCTAAAAAATACGTTGACACATTAACTTTTAATAATAATATTTATTTTGAAATGTAACTACACAATAAAAAACCATGGTAATAAAACGTCTGGGAATGAGTACATTTTTAATGTCAGAAATATTGAATGGTCCTTTTATGTGTATTTTACCTTAAATAATGTGTAAACTTTCTAATATTTGAAATGAAAGCAGTAGCGTTGGTTTTTTTTTAAATCGTTTATTCAATAAAAATATCAATTATCAATACATTCCAATATATGTACAAAAATACATTAAATTTCCCATAAAATGCAAGTCTCATCGTTCCAACAGTCAAGTAACGAAACATGCTAGAATTTTTCAAACAATTTTTGTATTTTTTTCGATGAAAAATAGGTTTTTTTTTTCGAAATTCTGAGTGCGCCATCAATTCGGGCGTAAATTTTACATAAAAGTCCCTTTAACACCAAGTTTCCATCTCATCACCTTTTCAAGCTGCAAATTATTGAAAAACATGTCTGTTCATAATCAGGGACAAAAGTTACCCCTTAGGACAAAGTTTCATGGAAATCGAAAAAGTGTTGGGCAACTTTTTTCGATTTCGTTTGAGTTGGAGACTCGCTTGAGTCTCTTAATGCATATTCAAAAGAAATTTGATGGATAAGTACTTAAATTCAAGAATGTTGTCCCTTAAAATAATAAAAAAAACCTCTAAAATAAGTTTCTCTAGACCCCCCGACAAAACATTTCAATTCACCCCGCAAAAATCTTCCTTTCATGGTGCCAAATACCAGACCTGCAGATATTTTTTATTTTCTCATAAAAATACAACGTGATTTTTTTCACAAAATTATACATTTTTGATGCCAACGTGACGCAAAAAGAATGGTAAGCTTATAGGGAAATCATAAAATAGGCCAAACACTATCAGTAAAAATAATCAAAATATAACAATTAAAAAGCACTTTAAAACATAAATTAAAACATTTAACAAGCTAAGCAAAGTTAACGCAAAACATAACACCTCTTTCCTACATTCAGATTTTTATTCTAGATTTAGGATCAAGTTTTGGATTTGTCTTGATCAATATAAATTATTATGGTGACCTGTGCCAAAACCATCAACCCTTAACCTAGCTTAAATGGTTAACTTTCTAATATGTGAAATTAAAACAGTAGAGCAATTCTCTACGAAATCGGTCTTTTTTCTTCAATTTTAATTTTTGTATTTTTTAATCCGGCTGAAACTTTTTTGGTGCCTTCGGTATGCCCAAAGAAGCCATTTTGCATCATTAGTTTGTCCATATAATTTTCCATACAAATTTGGCAGCTGTCCATACAAAAATGATGTACGAAAATTCAAAAATCTGTATCTTTTGAAGGAATTTTTTGATCGATTTGGTGTCTTCGGCAAAGTTGTAGGTATGGATACGGACTACACTGGAAAAAAATGGTACACGTTAAAAAAAAATTGGTGATTTTTTTATTTAACTTTTTATCACTAAAACTTGATTTGCAAAAAAACACTATTTTTATTTTTTTTTATTTTTTGATATGTTTTAGAGGACATAAAAAGCCAACTTTTCAGAAATTTCCAGGTTGTGCAAAAAATCATTGACCGAGTTATGAGTTTTTTAATCAATACTATTTTTTTCAAAAAATCGAAATTTTGGTCGCAAAAATTTTTCAACTTCATTTTTCGATGTAAAATCGAATTTGCAATCAAAAAGTACTTGAGTGAAATTTTGATAAAGTGCACCGTTTTCAAGTTATAGCCATTTTTATGTAACTTTTTTCAAAATAGTCGCAGTTTTTCATTTTTTAAAATTAGTGCACATGTTTGCACTCTTTTGAAAAAAATATTTTTGAAAAGCTGAGAAAATTCTCTATATTTTGCTTCATCGGACTTTGTTGATACGACCTTTAGTTGCTGAGATATTGCAATGCAAAGGTTTAAAAACAGGAAAATTGATGTTTTCTAAGTCTCACCCAAACAACCCACCATTTTTCAATGTCGATATCTCAGCAACTAATAGTCCGATTTTCAATGTCATAATATGAAACATTTGTGAAATTTTCCGATCTTTTCGAAAAAAATATTTTCAAAATTTTTAAAACAAGACTAACATTTTAAAAGGGCGAAATATTGAATGTTTGGCCTATTTGAAATGTTATTCTTGATTTGAAAATTTTGAAAATATTGTTTTCGAAAAGATCGGAAAATTTCACAAATGTTTTATATTATAACATTGAAAATCGGACCATTAGTTGCTGAGATATCGACATTGAAAAATGGTGGGCTGTTTGTGTGAGACTTAGAAAACTTCAATTTTCCTGTTTTTAAACCTTTGCATTGCAATATCTCAGCAACTAAAGGTCGTATCAACAAAGTCCGAAGAAGCAAAATATAGAGAATTTTCTCAGCTTTTCAAAAATATTTTTTTTCAAAAGTGTGCAAACATGTGCACTAATTTTAAAAAATGAAAAACTGCGACTATTTTGAAAAAAGTTACATAAAAATGGCTATAACTTGAAAACGGTGCACTTTATCAAAATTTCACTACAGTACTTTTTGATTGCAAATTCAATTTTACATCGAAAAATGAAGTTGAAAAATTTTTGCGACCAATATTTCGATTTTTTGAAAAAAATTAGTATTGATTAAAAAATTCATAACTCGGTCAATGATTTTTTGCACAACCTGGAAATTTCTGAAAAGTTGGCATTTTATGTCCTCTAAAACATATCAAAAAATAAAAAAAATTAAAAATAGTGTTTTTTTGCAAATCAAGTTTTAGTGATAAAAAGTTAAATAAAAAAATCACCAAATTTTTTTACCGTGTACCATTTTTTTCCAGTGTAGTCCGTATCCATACCTACAACTTTGTCGAAGCAACCAAATCGATCAAAAAATTCCTTCAAAAGATACAGATTTTTGAATTTTCGTGCATCATTTTTGTATGGACAGCTGCCAAATTTGTATGGAAAATTATAAGGACAAACTAATGATGCAAAATGGCTTCTTTGGGCATACCGAAGGCACCAAAAAAGTTTCAGCCGGATTAAAAAATACAAAAAAAATCGAATGACCGAAATCCTAGAGAACTGCTCAGTAGTGTTCGCTTTTTTTTCGTTTATTACCAAAAAAATCAAATATCAGTACAGATCAATATATTACAATTCATTATAAGAAAAATAATCTTCGCCAAGTCTTCCATCATCCGCTACAGTCATCATGCTGCTTCGCCCTCGTCCCAATCGTCCAGTCGGCCTATTTAAAGTAGAGCACTGAATTAGTTCAGGTGTTTACACTGGTAACGAAATTTACATTCATTACCTTGTAAAATACTCAATAATCCCCTCAACATCTAGTATTATGGTCAGTATCTCATCATCGTCATCGTCGCCATCCTCAACAATTCAATCTGTAATTTTAAACAAATCATGTTGTATTTTTGTTTATCTAAAGTTACCAATTCCATTAATTACACTAAACATCTCCAGTCCAATTAACGCATCAACATCAACATCGGTAACAAAGAAATCGCTCGGGAAACAAGAAACGCCAACCTGCAATTAAATAACAACAACAAAAACAAGTTAAACAATAACAAGCAACCCGAGAGCAATGCAGCACATCGAGCCTGTAAACAAATATTTCAAACACATTGCCGGCTTGGAATACTTCAATCGAAGCAACCATGGCAATGTGTTTGTACCTGAATTTTGACAGACGTAGCACCAAAAATATTTTGTGTCAGATTTGGAATTTGGTGGTGGCTCCGGAACCACTTCCGGAGGAATTTCGACCGAAACGGAGTGCGAACATTGTCCGGGATCATCTAAAATTTTGGGAGAAATAATTTCTAAATTTAGTTCCGTAATTTCCGGAAGGGGTTTCGGATTGTTATCTGAAAGAGAGATTTCCATTTTACATGAATTTGGATCAGCTGGAAGTTCCACGGTTGAAACCACCTCCGCCGTTGGAATCGAAAGTGCGTTTAAGTCGTCGTCTGTCTCTGGTGGCACCAATGCCGGATTCACCGATTTTTCGGAAATTTCCAAATCGTCATTAATCAAATTTAGCTCCTCTATCGATGGATCCGGCATCGGAACCACTGCGTCTAAAGTCGTCACAACCTGTAAAGAAAAATTTACATCTGCAAGCGGTTCCGGGACGGAATCCGCTGCAGTCATGTCCAAACTGTTATTTAACCTGGCCATGGTCTTCGTTTTCTACATACACGAATGGTATTCCGGGTCTATAGGACCCAGAAATGTTTTCAGCTGCCAAAATTCGAGATTGTAACCGATTTTGGATGTCTTGACCGCAAATGAAAGGCTAGGATGTCTACTTTCTGAATCCGACCGGCAGAACCGGTTTTGGACACCGTGGCCACCGGGAACCTGCTATAACCGAAAAAAGTCCTTTTTGAGGCCCCTACTTTGAGGACCTGTATCTCCGAAACGATTGCACATAGCAGGTTGCTTCCGGTTGCATTCGACAGATAATAACCTGAATTTTAAGCCCCAGAAAAAATAATTGGTCCATAGTGGCCACCGGTTCCGGTAACCCGGAACTTCCGGAAAACTTGATTTTTGCAGTTTTTTACATAAAACCGTCACACAGACCAGTATTTTGAAACGGATTATTTTGCAAATCATTGCAGAAGGATACTACATACTACCCTTGACTGTTTGGTATCGGTTCTGGCCAACTCTGGCCAAACCGGAACCGGTTCCAGGGTACCACTAAAACGGTTCCAATAATTGTCACGCTAGAAACCCGTCATGTTGCATATCAAACTTCATGAAATTGCATGTTATGACCATCTGAGGTCATGCCGATGTCCTCTGACCCATCCTGGTCACTCCGGAACCGGTTACCGGTGACCACTGGGGGACACTATCGGAATATGCAATGAACCCTATCATCCGACGTGTCAAACTTCATGAAATTGAAAGTTATGACCATCTGAGGTCATGCCAATGTCCTCTGACCCATCCTGGTCACTCCGGAACCGGTTACCGGTGGCCACTGGGGGACACTATCGGAATATGCAATGAACCCTATCATCCGACGTATCAAACTTCATGAAATTGAAAGTTATGACCATCTGAGGTCATGCCGATGTCCTCTGACCCAACCTGGTCACTCCGGAACCGGTTACCGGTTGCCACTGGGGGATACTATCGGAATATGCATAATCCCTATCATCCGACGTATCAAACTTCATGAAATTGAAAGTTATGACCATCTGAGGTCATGCCAATGTTCTCTGCCCCATCCTGGTCACTCCGGAACCGGTTACCGGTGGCCACTGGGGAACACTATCGGAATATGCAATGAACCCTATCATCCGACGTGTCAAACTTCATGAAATTGCAAGTTATGACCATCTGAGGTCATGCCGATGTCCTCTGACCCAACCTGGTCACTCCGGAACCGGTTACCGGTTGCCACTGGGGGATACTATCGGAATATGCATAAACCCTATCATCCGACGTGTCAAACTTCATGAAATTGAAAGTTATGACCATCTGAGGTCATGCCGATGTCCCCTGACCCACCCTGGTCACTCCGGAACCGGTCACCGGTGGCCACTGAGGGACACTATCGGAATATGCAATGAACCCTATCATCCGACGTATCAAACTTCATGAAATTGCAAGTTATGACCATCTGAGGTCATGCCGATGTCTTATTACCTAACCTGATCACTCCGGAACCGGTCGCCGGTGGCCACTTGGGGACACTATCGGAATATGCAATGAACCCTGTCATCCGACGTATCAAACATCATGAAATTGAACATTCTTACCATCTGAGGTCATGCTTACGTCCTTTGAACTTATCTGGTCACTCCAGAATCGGTTACCGTTGGCCACTTGGTGACACTCTCTGAGTATGTAGTAAACCCTATCATCCGACGTATCAAACTTCATGAAATTGAAAGTTATGACCATCTGAGGTCATGCTAACGTTCTTTGAACTTATCTGGTCACTTCGGAATCGGTTTCCGATGGCCACTTGGGGACACTTGTGGAATATGCTAGAACCCTATCATCCGAAATATCAAACTTCATAGAATTGAAAATTATTACTATCCCAGGTTATGCCGATTTCAACTAACCTTACCTGATCAATCTGGAACCGGTTACCTATGGCCACTGAGGGCCACTCCGGGACCGGTTACCAGTGGCTTTTGGGGAACATTATCGTAATATGCAATGACGGCATATAGAACAACATGAAATTGAACAATATTACATCTAAGGTAATTACGCTAACATCCCCTAACTCTATCTGGCTTTTGGAATCGGTTACCGGTGGCAACTGGTGTACACTTGTGGAATATGCGGAATAGAAACCCTATCGTCCGACATATCAAACTTCATGAGGCCGTCTTTCTCTCAAACCGAGTGTTGCCGAGATTTGGGTGCAGAAACTCTTTCATCTAACTTTTGATTTTGATATTTTAGAAATTATAGACACGCAAAAATCGGTATTTTCTCGGATAGCTAAGCTGCACTATTGGCGTTAAAATCCTCTAAATGCGAATCCAAACATGTTTGGAACTTGCTACTCGGCATGTTGTTTTGGGTACCAGGATATTGCGGTATTGAAGGCATTGAAATGGCTGATGAACTTGCCAGACTAGGCTTATCAAACATATTCGTGGATCCCGAGCCGTTCCTTGGAATCTCAAAACGTGCCGTGAAGCAAGAAATAACTAATTCGTCGCTTGTGTGCTATTTATCTCCTATCTTTTTACAGCAGACGTTTACAAGATAGCACAAGTGACGAATTGAGGACAATCGCAAATTGCTTCAATCTGGGGCGAGATGCGTGGATTGAGACAAACGTAAACTTTTATCACTCCAAGTCCTTCAATTACCAAGAAACATCTTGGCTTAAACCATAGGGAACTACAAATACTCGCAGGGCTTCTAACAGGACATTGTCCTGATATATATCACCTGCACCAAATCGGCATGGGGCCTAACAACCTCTGTCGTTTTTGTTTAACTGAGCTAGAAAGCTCGGCACATTTACTCTGCCGGATAAATGGATAAACAATGTCGGCAAAATAACCTCTCGTCTACCGATCCCATGGATACGAGTAATTTGTAGTATGGACTGTAACCAGGGTACATTACAAAAGATAGCCTTCTTAGGTGGTCGCACAAATGCCCAATGTGAAAAAACGTTTAATATTGATAGCCAGATTAAAAACTATAGTAGTGAGAAAATGGTGAAAGATTTTGTGTCAAAAATATGTGTAATATTACATCAGGATTTGGGTATTTTTTATCAGTTTCTGGTGAATTTTCATTAGGTTCACATTTTTACACATTTTTTAGGTAAAATTACTCAAAAAAGTGGTTATCCAAATTTTCAACATTCCAAAATTCACATATTTTTTGCTGTGCGATATAGAAGGATACAGATGTTGGCATAACCTGGGATAGTAATAATTTTCAATTCTATGAAGTTTGATATGTCGGATGATAGGGTTCTAGCATATTCCACAAGTGTCCACAAGTGGCCATCGTAAACCGATTCCGAAGTGACCAGATAAGTTCAAAGGACGTTAGCATGACCTCAGATGGTAAGAATGTTCAATTTCATGAAGTTTGATACGTCGGATGATAGGGTTTATTGCATATTCCGATAGTGTCCCCCAGTGGCCACCGGTAACCGGTTCCGGAGAGACCATGATGGGTCAGAGGTCATCGGCATGACCTCAGATGGTCATAGATTTCAATTTCTGGAAATTTTATACGTCGGATGATAGGGTTCATTGGATATTCCGATAGTGTCCCCCAGTGGCCATCGGTAACCGATTCTGGAGTGACCAGGTTGGGTCAGGGGACATCGGCATGACCTCAGATGGTCATAACTTTCAATTTCATGAAGTTTGATACGTCGGATGATAGGGTTCATTGCATATTCCGATAGTGTCCCTCAGTGGCCACCGGTGACCGGTTCCGGAGTGACCAGGTTGGGTCAGAGGACATCGGCATGACCTCAGATGGTCATAACTTTCAATTTCTGGAAATTTGATACGTCGGATGATAGGGTTCATTGGATATTCCGATAGTGTCCCCCAGTGACCACCGGTAACCGATTCTGGAGTGACCAGGATGGGTCAGGGGACATCGGCATGACCTCAGATGGTCATAACTTTCAATTTCATGAAGTTTGATACGTCGGATGATAGGGTTCATTGCATATTCCGATAGTGTCCCTCAGTGGCCACCGGTGACCGGTTCCGGAGTAACCAGGTTAGGTCAGAGGACATCGTCATGACCTCAGATGGTCATAACTTTCAATTTCATGAAGTTTGATACGTCGGATGATAGGGTTCATTGCATATTCCGATAGTGTCCCCCAGTGGCCACCGGTAACCGGTTCCGGAGTGACCAGGTTTGGTCAGAAGACATCGGCATGATCTCAGATGGTCATAACTTTCAATTTCATGAAGTTTGATACGTCGGATGATAGGGTTCATTGCATATTCCGATAGTGTCCCCCAGTGGCCACCGGTAACCGGTTCCGGAGTGACCAGGATGGGTCAGAGGACATCGGCATGACCTCAGATGGTCATAACATGCAATTTCATGAAGTTTGATACGTCGGATGATAGGGTTCATTGCATATTCCGATAGTGTCCCCCAGTGGCCACCGGTAACCGGTTCCGGAGTGACCAGGATGGGTCAGAGGACATTGGCATGACCTCAGATGGTCATAACTTTCAATTTCATGAAGTTTGATACGTCGGATGATAGGGTTCATTGCATATTCCGATAGTGTCCCCCAGTGGCCACCGGTAACCGGTTCCGGAGTGACCAGGATGGGTCAGAGGACATCGGCATGACCTCAGATGGTCATAACATGCAATTTCATGAAGTTTGATATGCAACATGACGGGTTTCTAGCGTGACAATTATTGGAACCGTTTTAGTGGTACCCTGGAACCGGTTCCGGTTTGGCCAGAGTTGGCCAGAACCGATACCAAACAGTCAAGGGTAGTATGTAGTATCCTTCTGCAATGATTTGCAAAATAATCCGTTTCAAAATACTGGTCTGTGTGACGGTTTTATGTAAAAAACTGCAAAAATCAAGTTTTCCGGAAGTTCCGGGTTACCGGAACCGGTGGCCACTATGGACCAATTATTTTTTCTGGGGCTTAAAATTCAGGTTATTATCTGTCGAATGCAACCGGAAGCAACCTGCTATGTGCAATCGTTTCGGAGATACAGGTCCTCAAAGTAGGGGCCTCAAAAAGGACTTTTTTCGGTTATAGCAGGTTCCCGGTGGCCACGGTGTCCAAAACCGGTTCTGCCGGTCGGATTCAGAAAGTAGACATCCTAGCCTTTCATTTGCGGTCAAGACATCCAAAATCGGTTACAATCTCGAATTTTGGCAGCTGAAAACATTTCTGGGTCCTATAGACCCGGAATACCATTGGTGTCAGTTTTTTTTTGGTGGGCACTTCCGGTGGCCACCGGAAGTTCATTTTTGGCCAGAATGTGTGTCTTTGTAAGATACACAAAGTCACAAAATTTCAGATCTCTAGGTGTTTTTGGTCAAAAGTTACAATTACTTTTATAGTGCTACTGGGTCCTATAGACCCGAAGACCATGCCCGGGTTAATGAAACATCAATTACCGACGGCGATTCCGGAACCAAATCTGCCGGATTGTCGGAATTTTCAAAAGAAATTTCATTCAATTTTTGTTCGACAACCGGCAGATCCGGTTCCGGAACCTCCGGCTTAGCATCGACCCGTCCGCTACTCGCAACCCGGTCGAGCTCCGTCCCCCCCGTCTGCATATCGTCGTCCCGAGTAGCCGTGGCCGCTCTACGCCCATTTCGGCGAGACATTTTCGCTCCCATCGCGAGGATTTCTGAAAAGAGAAAGAGAAAAATGTTAGTAGCGTCCGTTCACTACAACCTCTCAAGCGGGTATGGTTGGTTGGGGGGTCTGCACTCGACCACTACAACTTTTCAGCTTGTTGATTTGTTGATTTCGGGTAACTATGGGTAACCATGGTTACGGCCGGCCCTGGTGATCGTTTTTTGGGGGTGGATTTTGATTGGTTACTATGATCAGCGATTTTTTTTTGAGTTGACTGTCAAATGTCAACAAATAGATTTTTGTAATTTGAGCTCGGCCGAAAAGTGCATCCTCGATCTGCAGCTACGCGAGGTCTTCAAGGCGGTGGTCCACTTTTTCACAGCCATAAACGTGATCTTCCTGTACACGCTTCCGTCGTGTGGCTTCTACATCCGCGAGAGTCTTGAGATGGGTCTGCCGGACGATCCATGTAAGTGCCGGAACTTGATTGTAGCAGGGCATTGTGAACTTATTTTGGGGTTTGATTTCAGTGCCGTACTTTAATCCAGTCTGCCGGAAGGACGATGCCCACCGGAGGATCACGCTCGTGATGGATCGCGTCACGGAGGTGTCCGAGTCGATACTGAAGAGCATTGCGAGGGACGCGAACGCGCTGCTGGTACGGGAGTGCGGAACCGGCACCGCCAGGGAACGGAAACCAATTCGAACAAGTCAGGGATTGAGGCTGTGATTTTTTGAAGGTGCAGGATTAATTATAGAGTTCAACATTATTTTAACCAATTTGGTCATTTTTTCAGCTAGTGTTAATGTGTAGGTAGACGGGCATAAGTTCGAATAAATCAAACGGTCTAAACTATAGGGGGTTTTGTGTACTTTTTTTTAAATTCTCTTTAACAATGTTGTTCCGTCAGGTCACATTTAAAAAATGTCTTGATCTACAAAAAAAAAATAAAAAAAAAAATAAAAAAATATATTTACACAAACTCTAAAAATGACTGATAACATTAAATAACAAACTTCAAACATAAGGTTTTGCAAAGTCTAAACAATGCATTTCCATCTGCAACTGCCAAGAATAGTGTTTCTGAACGCGCCCCTGCTTTTGGCCTCCCCAGTCAATTGAATTATGGAAATTCGGCAACACTTTCACTTTTGAGCATGTTCATTTCCATGAAAAACTGTGTCTCTGTGTTCGTGGTGTAGTATTCTCGTTCTGCTTCTCGTCCAGCCACATTTTGTAATCCAAACGCGTTCTGTTTCCCATCCCCTCTTCCCCTTCATCTTCATTTCCCCAACAAACCACCTGGCCAGTATCCTTCTCAGCATTCAACGGCAGAAAGATGTGCGTGTCTGAGAGAGGAAATCGGCTTCGGCTTGAGTGTGTATTGGTGAGAGCTTTGGAAAATATGGAGGCTCCAACACACAGAAGTCGACGCTTCACCGTCGCTTTTCCACCCGCTCGAAAAGGTTGCCGGAAGTTGGCGAACATGCGCATCTTCATTGTTTTGCTTCAAGAGTTTTGAAGCTCACGGCTGAGTGTTTTGGGGGACTTTTTTGTATGCCATGGTTATGCCTCTCTTGGGCAGGTCGTCCTCGTGGGCGTCCTTGGCTGGCCAACGCAGAACCGCGCTGAAAGAGAAAACGCGCGCACTCATCGGTCTTGACGGGGTTCAGACATGATGGAATTGTTGTGATTAGAGTGGAAGAGGTAATTATTGTCTGGTAGGTTGTTTGTCTTTTTGAATTTGGTATTAGTGATCATTATGAATCAAGAAAACTAGAGTTTTGTTTTCAATAGGTCCTATAACCATATGAAAAAAAAAAAATGCTTATAGGTCCCCTTCAAAAGAAAATCTTGATATCAAGATTGTTTTTGTGGGAAATAATAACAGAACAACATAATAATAACTATTTGTTTATGTTTTATGTAAGAGACCGATTCTTAGTACTTGTTTACCAAGCAGTCATATTTTACTTTTCGGTTCAAGTATTGAAAAGTTGAACTTTTCAGTCCTCAAATGGATGCTGAAATAGTAGTTTATGCAACAAGTTGCAAAAAGAGGATTTTTTCAGCACGGTTCAGCACTTGTTTCGAAAAGTAACACTTTTCAACATTTTTTTGATTTAAACGATTTATTGACAAAATACATGAAAATTCGACTTAAAATTTCACTCAATGGGTGTTTTTCGAAATTGCAAAAAATGTTGTATGGAACTCGTTGCAAACCTTGATTTTTTCAGCACTCGTCGTATTTATCCAACTCGGTGAACCTCGTTGGATAAATGTACGACTCGTGCTGAAAAAATCCTCTTTTTGCAACTTGTTGCATAAACTACTATTTCAGCATCCATTTGAGGACTGAAAAGTTCAACTTTTCAATACTTGAACCGAAAAGTAAAATATGACTGCTTGGTAAACAAGTACTAAGAATCGGTCTCTTACATAAAACATAAACAAATAGTTATTATTATGTTGTTCTGTTATTATTTCCCACAAAAACAATCTTGATATCAAGATTTTCTTTTGAAGGGGACCTATAAGCATTTTTTTTTCATATGGTTATAGGACCTATTGAAAACAAAACTCTAGTTTTCTTGATTCATAATGATCACTAATTTTTTTTTTTTTTTCAATAAAATATAGTTTATTTGTTGGTATACTTAAAAATAAGAACGAATTTGATAACCTAATTTGGATATCCTAAAAATTCAAAAATAAACACTTTTCTCTTCTGGGTTGCTGTTTCCGTTGATGATGGTGTTGTACTGGTCGATCCTGGTCACTTGTTGAATCGTCCGGGGTTCAATGTTGAGTTCGTCCGAGGGGATGGGGGTTTGCCCCTTTTGCGTCCTCTTCCAGGGGTCTCAGGAGCCCGGGGGGTTGTCCCTATTCCACTCCTCCAAAGACTTGTGGTTAGGGGGGCCCCGGGTCTCCCGAGCGCCTCCGTGGATCCTTCGTTGGGGTGTCGGTACCAGGCGCCCCGGAGGAGCCGGAGGGTGTTCCCTGTTCCACTTTTCTTGTAGCTTGTGGTCAGGGGGGCCCCGGGACCTCCAGGCGCGACAGTGGTTACACTTTCAGATCAGGCTCAGCTCAAACTCTAAGACAGCTACATCAATAGAGGTTGTTGCGCATTTGTCAACAAAGACGATGTAGTTAATGAATGCTTTGAGCAGTTTTGCTCTTCTTTTAACTTCGATTCCAGCCAGAACAGGTCTAAAGAGCTCGTCAAATGAAAACTGGCGTCTTCTTCCACCGATCGTCGTCAGCCGTCGCTGTGCATGCGCCCAAGCAGCTGCCACTCGAGGGCACTCGCTGAACTTATGTGTCAGTGTTTCTTCGGTCACCGCACAGTGCTGGCAGTTCGGCCCGTCTGCACGCTGGATCACGTGCATCAGCCGACGGTGCTCCGTCTTTTCGTTGACCAGCAAATACAGCGCGCTGCGTTCGCCGGAAGTTAGTCGCCGGGACGAAATGTTTGTCCAGATCCGCTTCCAGTTCAGGTTCGGCTGCTTCGTTTCGACCCTGGGCCGCTCTGTTCCGTTCAGGAAGTGCTGGTGGATTCGATCGCTGGAGGGGAAGTTTTGGATGTAGGCGGGGAGCAAAGGCGTTTGCTCACAAAGGAGTTTTAGGCAGGGAAGGCTTGTCGGGGGAGGAATAGCTCGGTCGAGGAAGGATTTGTAGTAGGGAAGGGAGTCGATCTCTTGGAGGTGGCGATTGATACAAAGTGCTTTGCATTTTATCGCCGGTAAATGCAGCTTCAGCCCGCCGTCTTCACGGCGTCGCGCCAGCTGCTGCATCGGTATGCGTGCTGGGAGGCCCCGACACAGGTACGTCCCCATCGTTGCTGTCAGCTTCGCCACGTGCACCTGGTACGGTGGAAGAGTTGACGCCAAGTACCACACCTTGGATGTGATAAAAGTGTTCAGCAGAATCACCTTCTGCTGGAGTGTTAGGTTGCGCATCGAGTGCATCCAGATAAGTTGCGCCACCTTAGTCACCTGCGCGTCCCAGTTCAGCTTAATCATCAGTCGTATCGAGTTGGCGAAAAAGATACCAAGCACTTTTACCTTCTCGACCGTTTGCAACCAGGGAACGACCAGCGGTCTCCCTTCGACGTGCCCCACGTCAATCGCAACAGTTTTTTGTCGGTTCAGGCGCGCGCCCGCGGCAATTTCGAAACGATCAAATAGTTGATTGATTGCCTCGATCGTATCTGTAGCTGTGACTACCACACTTATATCGTCTGCATATGCAACGACTAGATCTCTAATACATATCCGTTCTAGTGCGACCAGCAGTGGATGCATGTATAGGCAAAACAATACCATCGAAAGGGGATCACCTTGGCGCACAGACTTTTTTATGTCGAAGCGTGGGGACAAAAACCCGTTAAGAAGAATGCGGGATCCAGCTCGGGAGAAATGTCTCTCCAGCAGAGACACGAAGTCGGGATTAATCCCGAGAGAGAGCATCGTGCGGTAAAGGAAGGGCAGTGATACTCGATCGAAAGCATGGTCGAGGTCAAAAGAGATCAACTTACCCTTTACCTTTCGGGCCAGCAGACTGGCGATTCGGTCCTTCAGCGCGAGAGTGGCCTGGAAGATGCTCCGGCGCTCTCCGCACTTCTGCGAGACGGTGAGAACGTTGTGTTGTTGCAGCACCCTGGTCAAACGACGCCGCATGATACGGCTGAAGACTCGAGTTTTTGCACAGACTGATGGGACGATACGATGAAATTTGCTCTGCGCTCCGGCCGCTCTTTTTTACGAGCACGATGGTCCCTTCGGAGAATTCTGCTGGTACGGGCGCCACCAGCAGTTCATTCATAACGGCGTGCAGTTCGCGGTAGATGACGTCGAATGCCCAGTTGAGCCACTCAGCTGTTAGTCCATCTCCCCCAGGACTTTTCTTTTTTGGCGATGATAAGATGGCAGTTTTAATCTCTTCGAGCGTGATCTCTTCCATGAGACTTGTGTTGGCGCCGTCGTCAGCGGGGATAATCCTCTCGCAACCGAGGCCGGCGTCGATCTGTGGTGCTCTCGCAGGGTCTGCGGCGTACAGCTCAGTGAAGTACTGGAGCACGTGCTGCTCAATTTCGGGCTGTGTTTGCAGAACTTCGTCGCGCGCATTTTTTAGGCGCGTGATCGTCGTCTTTTTCCTTTGTCTTTCTCCCAGCTGGAACGTGGACATGCTCTCGCCGGCAACGCGGGTTTCGCGCAAAATTCTGTGTGAACTCGCGCTGCAACGTCAGCATCTGCGCCTTCACGCGGTGGATGGTGGTGAGGATGGCGGGATTCTGGTAGTAGGCGTCGTACGCCTCACGTAATTCTGCGTACAGCTGCTGGTGCCGCGCATGGTGGACACGGTAGACTTCGTTCGACTTCCACTTGAAAAAAGATTTTATTTTTGGTTTCGCGAACGAAATCCACCAGTCCAGCGCAGTTCGGTACCGGTTTCGCTGGCGCGTCCAGTACTGCCACCGTACGGCGAATTCTTCTTTATTCTCCTGGGTCAGAAGGTGGGGGCGCAAACTCCAAAACCCACGGCCGCGTTCGCCGCCGAGGTGGGGGAGGCAGATACGTACGGTCAGCGCCTTGTGATCAGTGAATGAACACACATGCGTGGCCGCAGTTCTCAGCTGATCGCACAGTCCCGCGCTCACATACACGCGGTCAAGTCTGGACTCGGCGTTATGTACGACGTACGTAGGTGCGTGTGTATTGGGGTGCAGCTTCAACCACACATCGTGCAGTCGTATTTGCTGAACGGCCGTCTGTAGCGCGGCGCTCGGGTTCGAGCTCGAGGAATCGCACGGTCGTAGCACGCAGTTAAAATCGCCGGCGAGGACGATGTGGTCGGTGTTGTGCCGAAGGTAGTACGCGAGCGTACCATTGAAGAATCGCTCGCGCTCGGCACGGAGTGCGGTACCCGACGGAGCGTACACATTGCAGAGCGTTGTGTTTTGGACACGCAGCGCAATGAGGCGGCCGTCCAAACTCTTTTCGACGTGCGTGTAAACGATGTGATCTTTTAGAGCGATCGCGGTTCCGCGTCTGGCGTGGTCCACGTTGCAGATGACGTTGAAACCGGGGATCGTAAGTCGTTCGTTTTCAACTTCTTGCATAAAAACGATGTCTAGCTCTAACGTGCGGATGAAGCTTCGCAGGGCGTCGACCTTTGTGGCGTTGGTGATGTTGTTGATATTTATCGAGGCAAGGTTATAAGATGAGAAATCGAAGGTTACAGCACTTCTTCCTCATCTTCCTCGTCGTTGTCGTCGTTGTCTTCGCTGTATTTGGGTTTTTTACCCTTTGGGCGAAGTTTTCTGCTGCTTGTCGACGAGTCGGTATCATTGCCATCGGATTTTTCATGGCCAGATTTTTTAACACCTGCACCTCCAGCGGGGGTAAGCCCACTGCCCGATGGCTGTACGTCCAACGGTGGGGGCATCAAAAAAGATGAGTCGTTTCCCTCGTTGGCTGGTTTGAGTTTCGACTTGCCGCCGTTTGGTTTCGGTTTGGGCTGGGGGTTAAGCGGTTGCTGTGGGTTGGGCGGTAGCTGCGGCAGCGCCGGTTGCTGCGGATTCGCCGGTTGCTGCGGATTCGCCGGTTGTTGCGGCTTCGCCGGTTGCTTGACAGCGTCAGCAAAGGTCTTCTGCACTAGCAGTTTTTTATTTTGCACGCAACCCACTCCGACATGGAGGTAGTCGTGGCAGTGTTTACATGTTTGGCGCTGGCCGAAGTAACTAAGGTTAGTTAATTCGGTGTTAATTACAACCCAGGAACCGATGTTCTGCTTAACAACCATCTTGGCGATGCGGACACCTGTGTAGGCGCCAGCGAATGCTTGGGCGTCGTCGAGCGTTTCTTCGTACACGTCACGCACTTCGCCGTACTGTTCGAGGAACTTTGCGACGGCGGTGTTCGGGACGTCCTCCGAAAGGTCGTACAGTTTCACCAGCACTGTACCGTCTTCGATGGTGATGGTCACCGGGTGTTGCTTCTTGTCACTTCCGGTCAGCTCGTGTTTTTTGTTGTGTTCCTCGCACACCTTAAGAGCAAGGTCGAGGTCAACAACAGTCACGAAAGTTACCCCAAGGGCGCGGCTAGACTGGATGCGGATCACTTCACCGAGTTTCAGTCCGAGTTTTTCGGCGCAGAAAGTCTGCACTTTTTGCATTACCGGTTTGTTTGGTAGAGCACCGTAGTCGATGCGGATCGTATTTTGTCTTCCCATTTTTCAACACTCGCGACGAGATCGCGACGCGTAATTGGAAGCGCACAAAAGAAAAAAAAAATGCACAATGGTTCGGTCGACTTCTGCCCGGCGGAGAAAAAACTAAACGCGTCTACTCGCGGCAGAGGTGTGACGCTGAGTAACTAATACCAAATTCAAAAAGACAAACAACCTACCAGACAATAATTAACTCTTCTGAAAAGTAGAACTTTTCAGCATTTATTTTGAAAAGTGTTGCTATTCGATTCTGTTATTTTTGGTACATTGGCTATTTCGTCGTTCAAGAATGACAGGAAAAGTAAGTAGTTTCACGACGGAATTGCAAAAAGTACTTTTCAGTACTGTTGTTTTGAATTTCATCTTAAGGTTTTGAATAGAACAAACTCCTACAACTCTGGATTTTTTATTTAAAAGGTCCAATAAACCAAATTTTCAGTTTTTGCTTTTTGGGTGTTTTTTAACAACCTTGACTCAAGGTGGCAAAAACTATAAATTTGGTTTATTGGACTTAAAAAAACTCCAGAACTGATCAATCCACCCTAAACAAAGTCACTCACTGAATCGTCCCAACCGCGTGGCCGTCGTGAGTGAAAAACAAAACAAGCAAAACTTTCCTTTCTGCGTGACAATCCTCAGCAGACCGGGGGTGAGCTTTTTGCACAAAAGGGGGTGGAGAGCGATACTATTTGGACACTCTTTCCCGTGCTTTTCTGGATGGATGGGAGGGAGGCAGCTTTGACTTTGAATCTGCTCCCGAATGGCAGCTGCTAGGAACAGATGACAGTGAAAATTTATGCGCGCCATTTACGAGCATTTTCGCGGGCGACTCCACCGCGAAAAACGTGGCAGCTCGTCGATGCGTAAACACCAGACCAGAGGTTTCGGTGGAGCTTAGCGGGTTGGAATTAGATTTGGAATGTTTGGATAGGTTGTGCTTTGTAAATTATTAGTGTTTATGTTTTACTTTTTAAGTTTTGACTTTTTTTAGTATGCAAATTTTCTGGTATTTTCATTACAAAACAATAATGATTATGTATTTGAAAACACAAATTTTGAGTGATTTCAGAGTTTCCTTGAGATGATCAAAAGGTCGTTAAATCCTAGTTCAGTCTGGTCATGATATGTCTGTCATAACCATTCAAATATACAACCTGCCGAGCCTTCAATAACACATCCCACCACGATTAGTCACCAATCGTGGCGTTTCGCTCCTCGGTTGTGGGGAACCCACAGAAATGGACGGCGAACTCGCAAACTATTTCGGAGTATAAATTGAAATAATCTTACCTTTGATGACAGCCATATTTTAGATTAGGAATAAACTCGTAAAGCGAAAATGACATCAACCGAAAATTTCTCATCCTATCGATTTCAGTGGACGGTCAAAGGACTGTGGGTATCATCACAACAAAACATATATTTTCGTGAAGTGGATTTAGGTGAATGGTTCACATCAAATCAATTCACAAACACGACTGGATTCGAGGTACAGCATCAATTGATTCGGCTGTTGAGAGAGAGAATTTAAAATTGTTCAGATTTGTTTATGTCTGGTGAGGAATTTGCAACGAATTGCTAGCATTATAGTTGAAAATATTTAAAATTATTAATAAAACTCAAAAATTATTACGTTTTTCAAACATTCAAACCAATCATTTAAAAAAAGTCACAATTGAGCACCTGAAACCTTTAGCCAGCTAGAAATATCGTATCAATTAGATAATCAAAGCCGAGCTATTAATTTTGGGCCCCCATCCTTGAGCCCAGCAATTAATCCTAACCCTGGGACTCCTCGGATCGCAACATGTCGTTTCAAGAAGGTGGGCACCATAAAATGAACAGTAAAACGAAGAAAACACCTCCACTGATTAGTGCTATTTCGACTTTCGGTGGTTTCATTTTTCTTTCCATCTTCAATGGGTCGCTCTGTCTTGCTAGTGCTGGCCTGATAATAAAATACGACAAGTTATTGGAGCTGCAGCAGAAGTCTCTTCCCCAGGCAGAAGGCAATGATGAAAAAAAAACTTGGGGTTTTGTTTAGAAACAGAAGAAAATAAAGCACCGACCAAAGACGCACGAGAGACACAGAAATGGCCACGATCCACACGGTGGGCTTCAGCAACTTAAAAAGAATACTTGGGAGAGAAACAGACAAGAGCTTCTAAGAGCGTTTGACTTATATACTAGTAAATATACGATGGCATTGGTGACGGATTAACCTGGTTTTTGCCAAATATGAACAAATTCAAAATTAAAATAAATTAAAAGTTCAGCTTAAAAATTCAATCTAAAAATTTAATTGATATCTAATACATTATATTTTTTTCATCATGATTCAAATTAATTAAAAACTTTATATATTTTATTGAATGCAATGGAAATCAAGCCTAATTTTGAAAATTTGCAGGCAAAAAGTAATACTATTGTAGTTATGCAACTGTTAAAAATTTCATAAATTAGAAATTAAATTTACATTGGCCTTAGTACACAGAAAAAAAGTTGAATTTTGGAATGTTGAAAATTTGGTAGGTAGAATATTACCTCTTTTTTGAGTAATATTACATAAAAAATGTGTAAAAATGTGATCTGGACATAGTTATCGTTTAATTTTAGAAGATTCAACTTCAACTACCGTAAAACGGGGTGACTTTGATAGCCGAGGTGACTTTGATAGGTTCGCAATTTTTCCGCAAAATGAAGAGTACAATTAAAATACGTATGGTTTAGAAACAAACTGACCGTGGTAGAGAAGTGTTCAAAGTACCTCAAGAAGAACTTTTCATAAAATTTTGTAAAGTTTAAAAAGATAGTTAACTATAGTTAAGAAAATGTTGATGAAAGTAATTTTTTAAACTTCTCAAAGTGTCATGATTTTCTCAATGAACATGATTTTGAATCGGAAAACAGAATGGATTTTCGGATTCTTTGGACAATTTTCCATTAGGAGAAGGTTAAATAAGTTTGTAAATAATAAATAATATGTGTTTTTGAAACACAACTAAAAAAAATCTACAAATATATAGACAACAAGCCTTACCCGACAAACTTCGTTCTGCCTTTTTTCGTTTGTTGACGTTTTTATCTGTTTAGCTTATTCGGCCTCCTGTGATCAAAATTTGATTTTACGTAATTTTTCCCATACAATCTGCAGATTTTCCGAAATCGGTTCCAGAGTGGCCAAAGTTGTAACTTTTTGGCGTAAGAACCTTCCTTGGGCTTATACGAACCCAACGCAACAAAGAGCACCTCGATCCGACGCTCCGTATTGAACTGATTCGCGTTCGAACAAACCCGTCGAAATTTTTTATATATATAGATTTCAGTTGAACCAATTTCATGTAAAATGTAAAAACTTGTGATTCGTGCTTCGAATTTAGTATGAAATGCAATTTAAATCGATAGTCTTATAAACAAAACTAGTTTTAACAAATTTTTGGCAAAATTCCGACTTTTTACCTAAAATTTATATGTATTTTGTTGAAAAGCTTATAAACTTAGTTAACTAAATATAAACATGGATTTTTTTTTCTTAAAACTATATCAGCTACTTTAGTGATGGTACATTTTACGTAGAAATAAAGTTTGAACATCTTAAATATGATTTTAATAAGAAAAACCATGACTATCAAAGTCACCCCGGAATTTAAACTAAGAATTTTTAACGTAACTACTTTTCTAATCACTATTGAAAAAACTTTTTTCCAAAATAGTGCATGGACTTAGTGTGGCGTACCCCAGTACATGTTTTAGAAATAATAATCTTGAGAAAAACCTTACCTGTTGGAAAATATTCTAAAAACAAATTGAAATCCTATCAAAGTCACCCCGGTTTACAGTATGCTTTTTCGAAGAATTCATAAAATTTTTTTATTTAGTTTATTTTAGATTTCATACATAATTATTTTATTGCATTTCAAGAATCCAAAATCCAAAACCAAAGAAGTTGCAATACTTGTAATACTACCCGTCTGTCATAATTTTCAAAATTTGCAATTATGTCTATCAAGCACATAGTTCACTTATGCGATCAACGCTACTAGGCACACACTTGATCATAGCGGCGGCTGTGGGTCTCTAAGCCAAAGTGGTCGTAATCCAATCGGTAGATGCCCCACTGTTAGCGTTCGACAAGGGGTGGAGGGAGGTCCAAATCGATCCAGAGGAGGGGGACAAAAATCAAGCAAAAAGAAGCGACCTGTGTCGAATTTGAAAAATATATATTTTTCCCATCTCCACGTATATTTTATTTCTTCGACGTTTTTTATGTATATTTTTCTCCGTTTTCTTCAAATCTGCTCTGGCTAGATCGCTGGAAGTGAGACTAAGAGTGTGGGGCCAGGTCACGAAGAGGTGGCTCTGCGGGAGGCCACAGTTACTACCAATACTACCAATACTACCACTATTTTTGCTGCTTCTTCGGAGGGGACGGTCAAAAGAAGATGATACTGTTGGAAAAATATGCCAATAATTTAACACTGTTTGTATAATGAGTGATGGCGCTTTCAGGTGGACAGGTGTAAATTTGCTCCCGGCAAGTTTGGATGCTTTGCTGATTTGTGGAGTGGAAGTATTTTTTTGTAATATTTTAACTTGATGATGAAAATAAGAAAACTTTTATTTTACCTGTAAATGGAATGAATTTTGTTTTCTATTGACCTATTAACACATATTTTTGCTTGATTTACAAGTTATCCTTGATTTTCGCTGGACCATATTCAACGAAACCAGTGATTACTGATCTCATGAATTATGCATCGAACGTGTTAATGAAGTATTCAGTGACTTTTTTGAGCACCGACTTTTTTTCTCAAATCTTCAAACAACCGCAAACGATTATTTATCCTTTGATTAATGATAAATTAGCGTCACTTTAAACCGAACCACGATTTGCATACGTAACACGACAAGGTGATCCCGCCAACTGGGCAGACTCTTGCGAGATTAACATACGAAACCCATAAGCAATATTTTGGACATCTTCGACATAAACACAAACAGGTGCATCATTTATTCATGCATTAATAGCAACTTTTGCAAATTGTGTTCCGTCATTAGGGGTGAATAGGGACACATGAGTGACGTGTTCTTGCACGTCATTTTTGTATTTTTGTCTGATTTAAGTTCAAACAGATACAGATCAACTAAAATCGACTAGAGCTTTTGCTCCAAGATTTTTGTTAGCGACATTTTAGTATCTTCAAAAATACGGGAAATATCGATAGGTTTTTTATTCATCCCCTAAACTGCCCATGTTCGCATAAATGTCCCCTATGCAAAAACAGCAAGTTGAGAAAAACGCATTTGAAGTTTGTCCCATACATAAAGCTACGTGTTAAGTTTTTGAGAAAAAACTGGATTTCCTCCTGATTTCTAAAACAAAGTACTGGATGTTATAGGCTCTTTTGAAAGAGCACACAATTCTGAATCAAACTGCATCAATAACCCGAAATCGATGAAAATGCATATGGGACATTTATGCGATCAGGGGCAGTAAAGTGCTGTCTACAAAATAATTTACAACAAAGTTTGACTATTACTACAATCAGATTGTTCTAGGATTGGCTCCGTAAGTTTGACCTTTCGGAATAAGAAGACAGCAACTTTCATGATTTTTGTACATCTTTAAATGCTTTTAAAACTGCTGTTCTTATTCAGACTGTAGTTTAAATTCACTCCGGTTGATGGTACTCTTAAAGATGTTTTCAAAAATTTCATTTACAAATTAGCCTATTGCAAAAGAATGTTTATGGTTTGAGAATATATTTTCAACGAATTCCCCAAAAAAATCTTCTAGATAGTATGAGGGTAATTCTCCGCCAACTTACACAGCAGTTTTTTTTTCGTAAATCGCGATAACTCGTGATGTTTATAAGCAAATCCATTATGTTTATATATCAAATTTTTTGTAAGAAATTCATTTCACAGCTAGCTTCTCATTGATGAGAACCTTCCAAATGACATCAATCAAAAGTTGCAAACACGCATGACGCAAGGTGATCCCGCACGATCTGTCACCACACAACCCCTCCCCCAAACTTATAATTATGACTTATAAAATCTTAATCAATTTCCAAAAGGCAAAAGGGTCTGTTTGGTGGGATGACTCCACCACCGCCGTTCGGACGATAAATCCATCATTCTTTTTTTTGGGTTACCAATGGGTCGATTCATTTCACATTTGCCTATAATTTACCCATCCAATTATGTCATAAATTTCGTGACTGTTGGTTGGCACACGAAAAATTTCCAAACTTTGTATCATCAGCACATGCGGGGTGCGAGCTTGGAAAAACTTGTTTCTTGTGTACAACGTCGTAAAAATTTAAATAACAATGACGCCAAGTAACAGCAATAAACTCATCATTCTCACGTTTACCTATCAATAAATTTGCTTCGAAATTGGATAAATCAAAATAGATGAAACATGGTCCTCGTCGAGATGGGCTTGCTTAAGGGGTCACTTCCTTGACCATTTTGGCGTGACGCAGATTTCTCTTTTAGTAGGAGCGCGACCTCGCCGAACGAGACCCCCAAAACCAAAATCGAAATTCGAGTTCGACCAGGATTTTGGAATGGGTGGTCTGCGGCATCTTCATTTTTTTCGCTGTTATTTTTTGGAAATTTTATATCTAGTTTTGCTTTCGCATTAGTCGGTTTCACTCTTTTCGAGAAAAAAAACGGTGGAATTTTGCGGCGAAATGTAACGCTTTCCCTCTGCTGACATGGGGGAACCCAGATAAAAAGACATAAATTCAGTCCACATGTTTTAGGAAATTTTTGGCAAGGCGGTTTATTTTTTATACGTTGTCACGAGTGAGTGTGTTAATATTTTAGCCACTTTTCGCCCAGCCAGCGGTCCCGGCCACAAGGGCGGCGGCAGCTCTTCTGCCTCACTACTTTAATAAATGTCGAACTAATGACTATAAATTTCCAAACATGACGCGATGGCGCGTTTGGCACTCAAGCAGCGCGGTGAAAGCATCCTGGTTTGGCAGATAAATTCGGTGAAATTTGAAGCTGGACTTGGGCGCGCGCGCGCCAAGATTAGTCGAGCGTCGCCAATTAAATCTTTCGACTAGCCTTAAAGAGAGCTTATAGGGCTGGGGCCAGAAGGAGTGAAAAAAACGCACGCGAGATAACAGAAAAAACGCCAACTTTTGGCCCCAAAAGACAAATGTACCGTTAGTTAACAAGCGGAAAAAACTTAAAAATATTAATGTTGTTGTTTTTTGTCGCTGTTATCAAGCCCACTTCATTACGAAGATGTCACCTTTTTGGGTGGCAGAATAGCCCCAAACTTTCTATATGATATGGCCACCAGCATGTGTCGTTTTTTGGGTGAAATAGAAAAGATTGGTCTAAATTATGAGCGTTTATTATCAAAACATAGACGAAAATAACACATATTCAAAAACAAATCCATATTATTAAAAATATAATTTTCAAACTTTTTGAGTGTTTTTCTTTAAAAACCGAATAGATTTACCCTTCCACGTGGAACCCTTTCACGATATCTCGAGATGGGATTGGATAGGACTTTCAAGACATATCCCGAGAGAGATGCTTAAAATTGTAATGCTTTATTTTGTTCCTTATATATATTCATAAAAAAAAAACTAATTATTGATCACTATAGTGTATGACAGAAAATATATTCAATAATTGTGAATATTCATAGGTGTTAACGCACATAAGAGCGTCTGGTGCTTGGTTCGTGGCATAATCGGATCTGAACAGAACTGAAACTCGCGGGTTAGCTAGTGCACAGTAATTTGTAATGAAAACTTTATTGCTCTTGGTTTCTGTCGGTTTATTGAACTGTATTGGACGGTAATTAGACAAGAAAACTGTAACTTTCTACATCTTGAGCTGTATTTCAGAACAGGACGGTTCTGTTCTGTCTGATCTGTTCTGTACTGTGTCTCGCGGAGCAATGGCCACTTCTCGAGAAGATTCTTGTGACCAAAGCTGGTAGTTCTAGCGGGAAATTCTATAACAATGCCAAGAACTCATTTGGAGATGCTTAGAATTATTCTGTAGTACTAGATCTAACTGAACTGATACAAATCTACAATCTGAACCTTTTGCATGCGCAAACAATAGGAATAAGGAATCGTGTTTAAAAATTTTGCAGAAAGTTGATTAAATTAAAATGAATGTACTTTCTTCTCAAAACGTGGTTCTACAATCTGATTGAATCAAGAAAGTATAGTCAAAAGCGTGGTTCACGGATGTATGAAAAAGACAAAAGTGTTTAATTTTGAGAGCCTCAACCGAGATTTTCAAGCAATGCCTGCAATTTTGAGCTCATTTGGTTAAGGCTTAGTGCTTCCACCATTGACCTGAAGTTAGTTTGGAACTTCTAAACATTTACTATGGGAAATTTTCATTATTTACCTCTTCTTAGAGAAAGTTTCCTATTCTATCAATGTTTCATATTCATATATATGTTTTTTATAGGTTTTAATCCGGGGAACAACATTGTAGAACATCGCTAAGCTCTAGAAATTAATCCCAAAAATATACAGGATATTTTTTGGAGTATGGAAAAAATTTAAAACATGCTCTAAAAATTTACCTCTACTTCCAGGATTCATTCCTAGCGCTTTGCAATGTTCTACAAAGATGTTCTACGGATCAAAACCTTTAAGCAATCATTAAGGTTAAGGTCAAGGGTGCAACAACTAAATCTTAACCAAATGTGCTCAAAATTTCAGGCTAGTTTCTGGGGCCATATTCTAGAAAATTCTAGTTGAAATAAAACACTTTTGTCTTTTCATATATCCGTGAATCACGCTAAAAGTCGAACATAAGAATTTCAAAGTTTATTTATAAAAAATTTATTATCAAGTTTTGTATGAAAAATTAAAAAAATCGCTGTTCAACGGTTACATCATGTTTTTTTTTTCATTTCATTTATTTCTTTGTTTAAACTTACTTGTGTATAGTAACTATCCTACACTGAGATGTGGACTACCTTTCAACAGCTGATTAATTCAAGATGGAAACAGATATTGCGAGTGCTTAAGGGGTTACATTAGGGTGCGTCACAAATGCAAAAAGTTGAGCTAGATCGGATAGGCGTGCAGAATATCATAGTTGCATATCCCTAGAAGCTCTCCTGAAAATTTCAACCAATTTGGTTGAGAATTCGAGGTTCCCATTCGATTTCAAATTTGTATTGGATTTTGGACCCGTTAGTATGGGGAAAACGGTACTTTTTACATTTTATTCCTCTAAAAATGCAAATTTGAACCAATTAAAATTCTGAGCGAGGTATTTATAGATTTTTATATGGGAAACAACTTTGTAGAACATTGCGAAACGATCTGAGCGGATCTGGCTTAGTTATAAGTGGTTTAAGTCAAGTGGTTTTTTCCAGAGTTAACCTCAGGATTAAAGTATAGCCTTTTTATCAAAACGGTCACTATGATCAAAGAAACAAAACTGTCTGACAGGTGAAAATAGTAGTTTATGCAACAAGTTGCAAAAAGAGGATTTTTTCAGCACGAGTCGTACATTTATCCAACGAGGTTCACCGAGTTGGATAAATACGAAGAGTGCTGAAAAAATCAAGTTTTGCAACGAGTTCCATACAAAAATTTTTGCGATTCCGAAAAACACCCATTGAGTGAAATTTTAAGTAAAATTTTCATGTATTTTGTCAATAAATCGTTTAAATCAAAAAAGTGCTGAAAAGTGTTACTTTTCGAAACTAGTGCTGAAAAGTTCAACTTTTCAGCACCCATTTCAGTGCTGAAAAGAAGAACTTTTCCGCATTTATTTTGAAAAGTGTTGCTATTCGATTCTGTTATTTTTGGTACAGAAAAGTAGGCTATTTCGTCGTTCAAGAATGACAGGAAAAGTAAGTAGTTTCACGACGGAATTGCAAAAACTTGTTTTCATTTGTTGGAAACACAAACTGAATTCGTGTCGAAATTGAGGTAAGTGTCGATAATTTCCGGAGGATTTTCAACTTTTTGACCATCAGTCCTTTCTTTCTAGCCACGGTTATCACAGTAGGAGCTTATGGAAATGGAACAGAGTGCCAATTTAGGAGCGGGTTGGCAGTATGGCGGGAAAAGAGATTTGTATGAAACCAACCAGGGCTAAGGTTAGCCAAGACGACCGGTTCGCGAATACCGATGGGGGCAAACAGATCAAACCATCTCCACACAATATGGGATCCGTGTGGCCCAAACTCAGAAATGTGACTCGGACGAATTTAGAGAAAAATTAGTAGTTAGGCGACTTTCAACGGATGGTCAATATGACCAATGCGAACCCGAACCGAAGCCTCAAACTAACCGTGGCCAACTTCGAAGTAGCTCACGGAACGAAGCCGCGATGGAACCGTGCGTTAATGACAGCAATCCAGTTTCATTTCTGTTTAGAGTTAAACACACTAATTATAATTGAAAATAAAAAAGAAATAAATAATTTTTTTCTTGGGTTGGGGTCACTTTTTTAACATACAAATATATGCAGCTTTAACCTTTTTTTTTTAAAAAAAAATCTTTTTATGCGAGGGCTTTCCGTTTTGCATTTTGCCAATTTTTTGGATCAACACATATTTTTTTGCAAACATAAGCAAACTGGGACCAGATATCGACGAAGTACAAAGCGTAACGCCATCGCATTGAGAAGTTTAATTTTAACATCTTGATTAATTAAAAACCAAAAGAGCTAGGATTACATACATGTAGAAAATCACAAAATATCATATTACAGAAAATTCACTTAATTCACTAAAAAGATGATTTTCAATCACTCCTGAAAGTTTCATGAAGATATTTCGTGACTGAACTGAGTATGAGACGAATTAAGTTCATAATTTTGCCATGCGCAAAGTGAACTGTCAAACTTTGTAAACGTTTTTCTCTTAACACCGAGTTGATTTACGGGTGCCACGATATCTCGAGATGGAATGGACCAAATTGGCTGAAATTTTGGGTGAAGACTCTCAGAACACACATTTAAACTATTTATTTAATCTTTTTGCAGTGCATTAAGATATATATTTTCATCTATTAACAAAATAAATATGAAGACATTTGGATATGGGTAATTCTCCGCCAACTCACACAGCAGTTGCCCCGACCCCTCTTCGATTTGCGTGAAACTTTGTCCTAAGGGGTAACTTTTGTCCCTGATCACGAATCCGAGGTCCGTTTTTTGATATCTCGTGACGGAGGGGCGGTACGACCCCTTCCATTTTTGAACATGCGAAAAAAGAGGTGTTTTTCAATAATTTGCAGCCTGAAACGGTGATGAGATAGAAATTTGGTGTCAAAGGGACTTTTATGTAAAATTAGACGCCCGATTTGATGGCGTACTTAGAATTCCGAAAAAACGTATTTTTCATCGAAAAAAACACTAAAAAAGTTTTAAAAATTCTCCCATTTTCCGTTACTCGACTGTAAAAAAATTTGGAACATGTCATTTTATGGGAAATTTAATGTACTTTTCGAATCTACCTAGAAGGGTCATTTTTTCATTTAGAACAAAATTTTTCATTTTAAAATTTCGTGTTTTTTCTAACTTTGCAGGGTTATTCTTTAGAGTGTATCAATGTTCTACAAAGTTGTAGAACAGACAATTACAAAAATTTTGATATATAGACATAAGGGGTTTGCTTATAAACATCACGAGTTATCGCGATTTTACGAAAAAAAGTTTTGAAAAAGTTGGTCGTCGTCGATCATGGCCGTTCATGGTAACCCGCGACAGACACGGACGACGAAACAAAGAGAAACGCAAAAAGTAACTTTTTCAAAACTTTTTTTCGTAAAATCGCGATAACTCGTGATGTTTACAAGCAAACCCCTTATGTCTATATATCAAATTTTTTGTAATTGTCTCTACAACTTTGTAGAACATTGTTACACTCTAAAAAATAACCCTGCAAAGTTAGAAAAAACACGAAATTTTAAAATGAAAAATTTTGTTCTAAATGAAAAAATGACCCTTCTGGGTCAATGTAGATTCGAAAAGTACATTAAATTTCCCATAAAATGACATGTTGCAAAAAATTTTACAGTCGAGTAACGGAAAATGGGAGAATTTTTAAAAAATTTTTAGTGTTTTTTTCGATGAAAAATACGTTTTTTCGGAATTCTGAGTACGCCATCAAATCGGGCGTCTAATTTTACATAAAAGTCCCTTTGACACCAAATTTCTATCTCATCACCGTTTCAGGCTGCAAATTATTGAAAAACACCTCTTTTTTCGCATGTTCAAAAATGGAAGGGGTCGTACCGCCCCTCCGTCACGAGGTATCAAAAAACAGACCTCAGATTCGTGATCAGGGACAAAAGTTACCCCTTAGGACAAAGTTTAACGCAAATCGAAGAGGGGTCGGGGCAACTTTTCCCGATTTCGTGTGAGTTGGTAGAGAATTACCCTATATCTTTGCCGAGATATAATTATTTCAAGTTAGCAGTTTTAAAAAAACGGGTGCCACGATATCTCAACACTGCTTTGACCAAATCAGCTCCAAATTTTGGTGAAGACTCGTTGAATCGGTCCTGTGTGCATGACGAACACCGATTTTCAAAAACTCAATTCTAAAAAAAGATAAAAATATTTTTATTTTTTTTCATATAAAAAAACCGTCAATTTTTGATTTTTGCATTAAAAAAAAAAACAAAATTTTAAAATCGGGCTTCGTCATGCACACGGAATATATGTTGAGACTCTCTGTTCACTGTTCATACCAACCTCTGACATTTTTGACGATTTACATGTATGTAACCCCTTAAAGAATCGAGTAAATCTACTGAAGGAAAAAAGTTACAAATTAACCTTCGAAATAACTAATAGATGGGATAGTTAGAAGAAAGGAGATTGAATCAAGTTTTTAACTGAATAAGCTAAATTATAAGCTAAAGAATAGTGAAGAATATTGAATATTGAAAATTGAACATTGATGTGCTTTTTTAGCTAAACGTAAAATATCGTTCAGATAGTCGTAATTAGAAATAAATTTTATTTTTTTCGAAATTTTGATCGTTATACTAAAACTTGTAGCACCTGTATCAAGCTTCAACTCCTTGGAGGTCCCTTCCATTGTTGGATAATGGCAGCTACTGAAGACCCATCACTTGAGAAACTCCTTCGGCCTCATCAGCTTCTGTAAGGGCAGCAGCAACGGTAAGAATTTCTTCTTCGACTCATTCGTCACTCTAGAGAGTAAGGTAAATAAGCAGCTCGAGCTCAAGTTAGCAGCGAAACACAATAGTATTTATTACACGATTAGTCAGCAAATCTTCGACATCGACTGGACTGAACCGATGGTGGCACATAGGTCCTCCAGAGAGAGTGGAGAGGGTGGTGGGGGGCAACCACTCACACCCCTTAACAAGGGGAAGCACTGGAGCACTAATGCCTGGAACTGGGAGTTCGATTCTGACGATTGCTGACAGCGAGCAGAACTTGAAGAACTTTTTCGAGTGCTTTCGGATGAAGAAGGAAACATCGACGAGGTAAAGTTTTTTTTGTTTTCCAGTGTTTCTTCCCTTTTTGAACGCTGGAAGAACCCGGCAAAGAAGATCATCTCATTCGTCAAGTGCACAAAGTCTCTCTCTCTCACATCTAAGCAGGAAGTTTGAATTGGGTGAAACTTCCATCAACAGCAGCAGAGGAGAGTGTGCCACAGTGTCGGGCATTATTTATGCTAACGTCTAATTCGATTCAACATTCTAGGAAAAGCGCACATTTGAATAAAAAACATTTCTGATCCGAGCTGCTCTTCGATGACGTCTCTCCCTTTCGGGAAGATGGTTTGAGAACGAAAAAATCTGCAAATAATTTCCACTTTCACCAGATTTATGAGATGTTTCACTCTCCCCAACTAATGATTTCTTTTTGATGTCCTTGAGAACTGATGGCGTCTGATATGCAGATTAGATTAGAAGAAGGCCAGCAGCATCCGAGGGAAGAAAATAGAGAGTTCGTTTGTGGCAGTCAGTCCAAGATCAAAGGCGATGTGGTGTTTGGAGAATTGTTTCCCTTCACACTCACTCCCCGGGGCCGCGTATAATGATGTTAATATGTTGTTGCTCTGGTCAGAGAATCAGTCTGACAACTTTCTAACAATCTTTCTTTAGAGGAAATCTCAGTGAAATCTGTTGTTTCAGCTTTTTTTCATCTGATTTTGTGTAAAGCTGTTTTTTAATAAATCTTAGAAAATTATACAAAAAGGGATAATGTTCCAACAATTTATTGTACTAAGAATATTTGACATGGCCTGTTTTGGGAAGTGTGTTACAATCCTATTTTAATGATTACCGCACTCATTAAGGATAATTGCTGTGACTTTTAACCTACAACAAATATTAAAAAAAAACCGATAGTTTTGTCAAAATAATACAAGTTTTATTGTATAAAATAAAATTTTGATTGCAAATTTTATTTACAATTTCTTCTAGAATCACTTGAAATCTGTGTATCATTTTCACTTCTCTTTTTGTTTGATCTGATATATTTTATAAAATTTGCATATCATATCAAAAACCATTCGAGGAGGAAGCTCTCTCCTCTCTTTCTCTCTGGTTCCGAGAATCAGATCAGCACGTCAGTCACAGCAAGGCGGAAAACACACTTTCCTCGAAAGTAACGGAAAGCCAGTCTTCTGGCAGGCCAATTGTCGAAATCGACTCACGAAAGATTCGTTTATCTCGAGAACGCCATCGGGGAAATTTATGCTAATCACCGTAGCATGTCCTCCGGATGGATAAGCCACACTCACCGGCCCAAATGGCGTTAACAACTAAACTGCTGGCCACGGTTCCGAGGGCCGGTCGGCATTTTTTGAATTTGCATCCAGCTGCTTCAACAAGGTGTCTTCTTCGCTCGTTCCCTGTTACCTGTTGAACACCCCTGGCCGAGAACCGAACCCGCTCGACGATGGCGCAAAACCTTTTTGTACTTTAATTAATTTAAACAAATAATAAATATGTGAAAACAGTTTTTTGCTTTTAAGCACGCGGCGGGGCGACTCCTCCTTCGCCGGGGGCCCAATCCGGTAGCACCGTGCGATGCCACACCGAGCACATATTGCACTTCTGTTGACTTCTGCTGGTGCTGCTGGTGTTGGCATTCTGTCGTTCCGTGGCGCGAGGACGGTTTCTGCTGGCCCTTTCGGAAGATTGCCCATTGAACTCAACACACAGTTAGCGGTGTGATGGTGTTCGA